>NW_007741003.1:12254-17737 GCF_000696425.1 Galeopterus variegatus | reverse complement strand
CAACCCTCGGCGTTGCTCCCGCGCCTTGCTCAGCCAGTGAGCGGGAACCGGTCCGTATGTGGGATCCGAACCCTCGGTGGGAGTGCCGCCGCACCTCCCAAGCGGCGCACTAGCACAGTGCGCCACCTGGCCGGCCCCTATTTTCAGTATTTTTTAAAAAATTTTTTTTGTGCCTGGATGCACCTCTTTCCTTTCTTTATTTGGGTCACATCTTTTTGAGAGCTCATCTTGTACTCCTATTTCCTCTTCTTGGAAGAATTTCTAAAGCTGGCTTCCCAGTTGAAAATAGCTGTCAAGTCTGAGCCATCCTGTCATCTCTACCACTCGCTGGCTGTGTGGCCTTCGGTAACTTACTAACTTCTCTGTGCATCACATTTTCGTCTGTATAATCTAGATAACAATATTACCTACTTTATGTTATTCTGAGTATTAAATTGATAATCTAACATACCACCAAGGACCGTACCTGGTATAAGAAGTAAATGCTCAATTTGTATTAGCCTCTTTTAGTCATGGCTTTCATTTTCTCATACTATGACATCTTAGGGTATTTGGGACCCTGAAGAGACCGATCCTACTAAGGCGAGCTAATACCTAGAGATAACGAATAACTTGCATGTGAGCTGCCCTTCCTATGCAAACTAAGAAATCCAGAGCCTATACCCACAACCACCTCCTTTATCTGGCTCTCACACTGGGACACTATCCACGTGCCCTTATTGCCTCAGAATTAGGAATCACAAAACTAGGCCCAGCCCCTATGCTCCAGAGCCCACTGAAATTATTCAAACTAGCCGATCGTCATTCTGTTTACCCTGCATTACATGTTACTTCCTGAAGATATCAAATAAAGCCTCTTATCCGCATTTTTCCCTTGCACCCCCTCCCTTCTGACTGACTCTGCTACTTCTCATTGCAGCATCCCAGGGTGTGGTGTGCTCCCCACACTTGGGGTCTGTGAGTGTAACAAACTGTCTTTTCAATGGCACTCATCTCCTGAACTGTTAGCCTTGCCATACCTAAATAAAAATAAAATCCACNCAGCCAGTGAGTGGCTGGTCTGTATGTGGGATCCGAACCCTCGGCGGGAGCGCCGCCGTGCTCCCAAAAGGCGCACTGTAGCAGTGCACCACCGGGCCGGCCCCCAAACTGTCTTTTCAATGGCACTCATCTCCTGAACTGTTAGCCTTGCCATACCTAAATAAAAATAAAATCCACACTTTAAAATCTATTTGCTATTATCATTATCTTCATCATAATGATTATTACTTTTACTGTCAGTTCATCCCTGTATCAGAACCCTTAACATGCCATATGCAATTGGCTACTTATTTATCTGTACTCTGGCGAGATCATCAACATCTTGAGAACAAAGTATTTGTCTCCAATCTTTGTATCTCCTTTACAGTATTTAACTCATAAGCAATCACATGGTTCAATAAATGGAAGAAAGGTTCTCTTTCACATGGAATTCCCAATTCTATTCCATTATTTTGGGAAGAAACTTTTCTGATTACTTCAAGAGTATCTAACTAAAAGTGGATATAAACGTTTTAAAAGTGGAGCTACTGCATTGCTCTGACTTCTCTCCGTAATTGGTTCTGTGGTCTTGGATTTTTGGAAGGAGCAACAGACCCTGTCACTCTATTCTGCCATCCAGTCCCTCCTTTCTCGGATTCCTCACCTTAACTCCTTTCCTGGGCACTAGCTTATAGTCCTGTTCAACCTTCTTCTTTGCTTCTAAGAAGAGATTGTGCCCTCCAGGAACAGAGAAAGTTCCTCTTGAAATCCTTTCCATCAGGGGCTCTGCTAGCTGCTTAAGCTCAGCCTGGCAATATGTGACAGATGCCTCTTCATTCTGCAGTGAGAAATCTTCCTTCTTTTTCTCTATGGTGTCCTGTGAATGTGATGGAAAAATATAAAAGAAGTTGTTAGAGTGAACGGTTCCATGATCTTGTTGGAAGAAGCTGCCTGACAGCCCCAGAGAGGACTAGGTCAGGGAAAGGACCAGGAGTCAGGAGACATTTTTTAGTCCCACTTCTGACCAATACTCTTTGTGACCTGGAGAGTCCCTTAACTCCTTTGAGGCCAGGCTCTTCATCTGTAAAATGATGGGGTTGGAAGATATAAACTGCATGGTTACTTCAGTGATAGTATGGTTAACAGTGATCCAATCATCAACCCTGGGCAATGACAAATTGAATTGTGGCAGAAGACTGTCCTCAAGAACATGGGTTGCTATGGATGAAAATGTGTGCATTAAAAAAGTGTCCTCCCAGTAACGACTTGTGTGTACTATGAACAGAGTTTGGAACTCTTCACTAGTTGTTTCAAAGAGGATTTGAGTGTGTGAAGATATAGGAACATCATTTTTTTTGCTTGTACTTGTAAAGTATGATGCAGCTGAGTTTCCTCAATATGAACTAAGACTGAAAGGGGGACCCTTAATAAAAGTGCCTATGGCAAATAAAATTAAGATGTTGCCCAAGACTTTATACACCTCGTTTCCACATCCACCATAGTCCCTGGGTCTGTTAATGTGATTAACTCCTCCTCCAGTGTTTAGATAATGTTATATGATGCAAGTTGACTTTAAGAAATGGAGGTCATCCAGGTAGGCATTACAAAATCACATGATCCCTTTAAAAGCAGAAATATGTCTCCAGCTGGAGGCAGAAGAGGAAGTCAGAGAGATTTGAAACAAGAGAGAGATTTAATGCATCATTCATGGCTTCCCTAGAGCCTCCAGATGAGAACTAAGCCCAGTCACCACCTCATTTTCAGCTGATGGTGCACTGAGCACAGCACCCAGGTACCCTGACGTGGCTTCTGACACACAGATCTGTGAGCCTACAAATGTGTGTTTGAAAGGTACTAAATTCATTGTAATTTGTTATCCAGTAATAGAAAATTAATGAATTGCCCATCTTTAATACAAAATGGTGAACTGTAGCCAATTAGAGCCCTGTCACAAGAATCCAAGCTTCTTCTACCATGAAAAGAAGATGAGCCATGGGTTAAAAAGATCAAAAGCTCTAAGCATCATTCCAGAAGGGCAGGGGTCAGGAAGCAAAATACTAAGCCAAGTACCATGAGCTTCTTCTGGAATTCCCGATTTTCATCCTTGAAGGAGAGCTCCATGAAGACAGCAAGAGCCTCCCTCTCACAGGCCGCGTGCACGTCCAGCAGCTCCTGCAGCGTGTCTGTGGGGAGCCTCACGCGCTGGGCCATCTGCTCACTGTAGTGGTCGGCTGCCTTCTGCACGGCCACTGCGTTCTCACGCTGGGCCAGAGTTGTCACTGCGTTCTCCAAACAAGGCACTGATCCACTGTTGATGGCATCCACATAGGTCACAACCAGAGTCCTCAGCCCTCAATGATACATGAAATTCATAGAATAAATAACATTTTCACTTATTGTTTTACCAGTGTTATGGATTAGCATTCTAAAAATCACACAAATTCTATTTAACTTGAAATTTTCCTTTCTTCTTCTTCCTCCTCCTAATATTACTACAACTACTACCTATGATGAATCCACCTCTTTATAATACCTTCACTGTTGTTCATATTCACTCTTTCTTTTATGGTTCTCCAACTCATTACATTGCAAAATTAAATTACTGGTGACAAACAATATGTTCAAGGATTTCCTGTAAAAATACTTTCTCATTTAAATAAAATTAAAAAGTGTTTATTAGACAGGCAGAGTAAATCACATAATTTGTAGGTCCTAGTTTTGAATATAAATGTAGGTCCCCTTATTTAAAAAATGGTAAAAAATTGCAAGACAGTGACAGAGCATTAAACTCAGTGAGTGGCTCTTCACACAGCGCACTGCGCTGCTGCACGGGTCACAGGCTTAATGGGTCGCAAGTTCTGTGCGTTAAGATTATATTGAATTTTGTGTCTCAAAAATCTCAATGTGCTTGCAGTGACTCAAGACCTATTTATTTTCTGTTTTATGTGAATCACCATATATCTTGAATAGACTGACTAAGAAAAATATCAATCACTCATTCCATAAGAATTTACCTAAGGACACAGATGTTATCTCCTTAACAGTTGTTTGTGCTTATATGATTAAGGTATTAGTTTTTTGAGATATAACAGGGCTCAGTAAATGCCAATATAGAAAAGAGACTCACGGTTTCCAGTGACAATTATTCCCTCTCTCAAATTTTTGGTCTTTGCATGGGTGAAGATATATGAACAGAATTTTTTTGATTGTGACCGGAAATTACAATCTAGCTGATCTTCTGACAGTTTCTCCACATGGGCTAAGAGTTTTTTGTCACTTGTTGGCCGGTCAAAGACAAAGCACTTTCGGTTTGGAAAGAAATGTCTGATACACTCTCTAGTCATGTTGGAACTTTGGATTTTGGGGTTCTTGCCTGTGGAAATAGAAAAAGAGTAGGAACAGCTTTCAGGCAGGGGCTGAGGATTTTCATTTCGGGGGATTCTTGTATAACTGAAGTCTCCTGCGTCTGTAAATCTTTTCATGCAGTCATGAAATCAACCTCATGCTAATTTACTCATGGCATGAAAAAAATCCAATTCTGCACAGAGCAGAGACTCAAGGAAGTGCTTCTAGAGAGGAATGGGAGACATCCATCCCAAGTGAAAAAATTTATAGTTGGTTTCTTCAGTCCTTTTATGGTATCTGGTCGATTGACTATTTATTAATTTTTTAAAATTATTAATTAATTAAAATATGGTCAGAAGTACTTTTCTGATTTTACTATCTTCATGGCAGAAATAAAATGTGAGCTCAAAAATAAAGTAATTCTAGGGGGAAAAAAAAAAACCATGATAGGGGAAATGTCAGAAAGAAGATAGATGATACCCAGGTCAGTATAGAAAAATTTTTTATAAATAAGAGCAAAATATATACACACCTTTAACATGTTTAGTAATTTTTTTTTTAGAAGAATCCTTCAAAGAGTAAGGCTAACCTTACTATCTATCTTCCACCCTCCTAATGAAACTTTCACCCCCAAATCACATTCTAATACCTGGAATCAGCGTCAAAGCATTCTCCAGGTACTCATCTTCAGAAATGCGGTGTCCATCTAACACCAGCTCCAATACAAAATCTCGTACACTCCAAACGAAGTCTGGAAAAAAAACTCACAAATTCAGTGGAGTCCTCTACGTCAGCAGGTCTGGGAGAGGATTTTGCCCTGATTAGTCCTGTTAGTTCAGTCACACAGCTGGGATCTTAGCTAAGGAAGGAGAAGTGATCTCCACCACAATTTACGGATCTCAATTAGAAACAAATTTTATAAACAGTCCCTTTACCCTGGATCCCCTCCTCCTCCCCCATGACAATTCAGTCACTGCTACAGTGCGCCGCTTGGGAAGCGCGGCGGCGCTCCTGCCGAGGGTTCGGATCC
This sequence comes from Galeopterus variegatus, assembly GCF_000696425.1. Lineage (NCBI taxonomy): Eukaryota > Metazoa > Chordata > Mammalia > Dermoptera > Cynocephalidae > Galeopterus > Galeopterus variegatus. Next base: position 12,342 of record NW_007741003.1, on the reverse strand, counting down.
CACATACAGACCGGCCGCTCACTGGCTGAGCAAGTTGCGGGAGCAACAGCGAGGGGTGCGATCCCGTTGCCGGGCCCGGGCCGGGCCG
>NW_007741003.1:6495-11327 GCF_000696425.1 Galeopterus variegatus | reverse complement strand
CCTGAGGGTTGCGATCCGTTGCCGGTCAAAAAAAAAAAAAAAAAAAAAAAAAAAAAAAAAAAAGACAATTCAGTCACAGAAAAGAAGTAGTATAACTGCGAGTCCATGAACTCATGAAGCATGGTGTTCGGTTTCTGGAAGGATACTGCAGCTGCTTCAGGGCCTGGTGGTTGATGGTGTTCATGCTGTTGTAGACAAACGTGCTGCTCAGAAGCACAGCCAGGGCAAAGATCCACAAGTCATTCTTAGGGTCACCCTAGAAAGCACATTAGAGCAAGGCACTTAAATCTACTCTCCATTCATTCATCCATTCATTCATTTGGTTGTTCATTCACTATTTTAGTTTTAGTATATATAGCTGAGTAGTAGGCAATTAACATAAATTTTGAAGATAATGTTAAATTCAAACTGCATTTTTGGCATTGACATTGACTCCCTCACTGAATGTGTAAAATATCTAATATGGTCCCAGAACATAGCAGGTGTGCAGGAATAAGTGAGCCATAGTCCTTCGCAAACTTTCTCAATCATGGGCTACATTAGGGATACATAAGCTACCTGATTGAATTCAACAAAAATTCATCGTCTTTATACAAAATGCCAGATCATACATTTGGCTATGTGGATACAAATTTTCATATGACAGTCCATGACCTCAAGAAGATGGCTTTCTGAAGTGTCAGATAAAGATATCAACATATAAAAGCAACCAAGATGATAATCTCTATCAAGATTGGAACCAAAGATATAATGTAGAAAAGGCGGAGGGGGCAAATAAACAAGAACAAGTGCTCTATGAATTCAAAGCAAGAAATGCCTATGGGGTACAATGGCAGTAGGTTGAAAACAGCTGGGCTGTAAAGTGTTGCTAAAATGTGGACTTCTGAAGGTGAAGGGACACAGGGGTGAAAAACCAACAGAGGTCAAGTCAAAATTATTAGGATGAGGTCATATCAAGGTAATACAGAGCTATTTTATTTGACTGAAGCAGTATGTCTGAACGTGGAGTAGAAGATGAGGCTGGAAACAAGGTTCAGGATGAGCCATGAAGGGCCCTGGCATAGATTTAGACACTATCCAAATCACACAGTAAGGTTAGCCAGTAGTAACTCATAAATTGTATGCTTTGGTCCCCTGAATAAATGTAATTTTTTTAAAAAAGGTTTATTCAAACTGAAATCCATTTGAAATCAATATTCCATCTTGAATTTATACTGAGGCATTGACTGAGAACTTTAAAACTGAATTTTTTTTACCTTTTTTTTTTTTCCTTTTTGTCTTTTTTACTGACCGGTAACGGGATCGCAACCCTCGGTGTTGCGCCTGCACCACGCTCAGCCAGTGAGCGGGAACCGGTCTCCACATGGGATCCAAACCCTCGGTGGGAGCGCCGCCACACTCCCAAGCAGCGCACTCTCCAGTGCACCACAGGGCCGGCCCTAAATCTGAATTTTTAAATTCACTATTCCTAAGCCACTCTCCACTCACCATGCCCCCCACCCCCCATTTTGCTGTATGAAAGCCTAAAAACTACTAGTGCTACTTTCAATTTCTACTACGGCTAATATAAATAAGGAGAAAAGACTGATGGCTGCTAAGAGTACAAAGAAAAAAAAATACCTAAAATTATCCAACTTACAGTGTTTTGGGTGAGTCTAGCTCATGCTTTTATAGAAATCAGTGATGAATTCATCTCCAAACCCAGAGACTTGGACCAAAACCTATATGAATCTTCCCAGTGTAGCTGAAGCTTTTCTAAAGGTCATTTAAATAGATTACATCACTGGAATCCTATTTTCATGGTTCCTGCCTCCAATCTCATCAAACCCATACACCTTAACTGGTAGCTATGGTTAATTCCTAAGAGCTACAACTTCCTATAGGAAGCTTTCTCTAACTCTTAGGACTGGATTAAGCTCCCACTTCCTGCATCCAGACATTCTCACTGATCACACTGTGTATTTGTTGTCTTTCCAACTAGGCTCTGAGCCTTTACCTTGTTCACTGCTTAGCATAGAGCTCTGAAACTCAGCTCCTCAATAAGTACCTCTTAAACTGTATCATTAATCCAAGGGTTAAGAATAAGATCTATCCGTAATATACCAAAGTATTTGAGCTTACTGAGGAAGTGAGTGCAAGGAAACAGAATTTAGCTTCATTGATCATAATTAAACTTCCAGTTAGCAGGAGCAGGTCACAGAAGTTGGACTGAAATTGTAAATTAAAAAGTAAATAGAGAATCAAAAGCCAAAAAGACTTGTCTATGGCTCTTTTTCTCACCTTTTCCACATCACCCAGGCCCTCAGTGTCCAGAAGGACAAGAGTGTGGTCAGGCTTGGAGGGGTGAGGCATACACCACATCCAGATGCCCTTGGTTTCTGACCTTATTGTGGAGCCCAGAGGGAAGCCTGCAAGGGAAGAGGAGAAACACTGACAGCATATAGTCCATGGGGTTACATTGCTTAATCTTGTAGGAATGTAAGTGCTTGGCTGGGGAAGGGGTTGTTTCCATTTCAACTAATTGAACCTTTATGCATATTAAGGGCTTTCTCAATAAGGACTTTGTATCCACTCTTCACCACGTCCCTTAATAGGCTTGAACTCCTCCACATTACAGAATTAATGAAAATTCTGTTAGCCTGTGTATTTTTATGTGACCCTCAAGAGGAAAGAAAAAGCATGCATTCATATATAGTATTAGAGAAAGGGTTGAGACAAAAGCTGTTTGTCTGGTTCGTCTTCACATAGTGCTTCCTTTTCCTTGTTTGGGTGTCACATTAAGAGAGGGCTTTGTAGCTCTCAAGCTCAGCATTTGGTCAGTATGGACCCACATGGGTTCAGCATGCATATCAAGAAGTGTTATTTCTGTTTGGGACACATCTGTCCTGGCCACGGCATGATGTTTGTCTTCAATGATTGCAAGGTATTTAGATTCTGTAAATCCAAATGTCATAGAAACTTGAAAAAGAAGCACAATCCTTGCAAGGTCAGGTGGACAAAAGCATTCTGGAAACCAGCTGGTAAAGAGCTGACAGTAGATAATTCATTTGATTTGAAAAACGTGGAAATGAACCTGTCGAATACCAACAAGAGCTACGGAGTTAAACTATTGTTGCAATGAAGAGAGTCAAAGAGACCAAACAGAAATGCCATGCTGAATTTAAAATGAACAGATTGAAGAAAAATAAAGAACTACAGAAAGTTCAGGACATCAAAGACGTCAAGGAAAACATTCATCTTATCAGGGCCCCTGTTGCAGGCAACGGAAAGCAACTGGAAGGAAAAATGGTACAGCAATTACAAGAGGATGTGGACAAGCAAGATGTTTCCTAAAAATCTCACTGTAACCATTTCTGTTTCTACATTTGAAAATCTCCTTTGGAGAAAGAACTTCTAAATTACTGATTTTTACATAAGCTCACTCAAATGAAAGGTGCTTAACTATACATCTCCCTTGCATTGCTTTCTGCAACAGATCAGATATTTAACAGATGATAAATTGCATCTCAGTGCTAAATCTTTACGATAGATGTGCTTATGTAAATCATGAGAATTCTGGTTGTAAATACAGAAGTGAATTGTGGTGGACATAAAATGGTCATGCCATTTGGATAACGGCATTAGGCAGGATTTATGTCATAACTAATGACAAAAATTCATATCTAGTGATATATAAAATAAAATTTTCTCTGAGTAAGATATTCCTTTTATTAATGCTATATAGAAAGGGCAATACAACAAAGAACTAACAATTTGTATGTCAGTTAGCCTCAAATAATACTTTTACTTTAATTTCAGTATTTCTTGTTTGGGTTTATTAATGTCTTAGAAGTGTATATATTACTCTACCTGACTTTAAACTATACTACAAAGCTATAATAACCAAAACAGCATGGTACTGGTATAAAAACAGAGACTCTGATCAATGGAATAGAATAGAGCACCCTGAAAATCAACCCACGCACTTACTGCCATTTGATCTTCGACAAAGGCATCAAGCCTATTCACTGGGGTCGGGACTCCCTCTTCAGCAAAGGGCGCTGGGATAACTGGATATCCATATGCAGCAGATTGAAACTAGACCCATACCTCTCACCATATACTAAAATCAACTCAAAATAGATTAAGGATTTAAATATACACCCCAAAACAATAAAACTTATTAAAGAAAACATAGGAGAAACCCTTCAGCAAATAGGGCTGGGCACAGACTTCATGAATATGACCCCAAAAGCACAAGCAACCAAAGGAAAAATAAACAAATGGGACTATATCAAACTAAAAAGCTTCTGCACAGCAAAAGAAACAATTAACAGAGCTAAAAGACAACCAACAGAGTGGGAGAAAATATTTGCAAAATACACATCCAACAAAGGACTAATATCCAGAATATATAAAGAACTCAAACAACTTTACAAGAAAAAAACAAGCAACCCAATCAAAAAATGGGCAAAAGAACTAAGTAAGCATTTCTCTAAAGAAGATATGCAAATGGCCAACAGTCATATGAAAAAATGCTCAACATCACTCAGCATCCAGGAAATGCAAATCAAAACCACACTGAGATACCATCTCACCCCAGTTAGGATGGCAAAAATCCAAAAGACACCGAAAGATAAATGCTGGCGTGGCTGCGGAGAAAAAGGAACTCTCTTACACTGTTGGTGGGAATGCACAATGGTGCAACCCCTATGGAAAATGGTTTGGAGGTTCCTCAAACAGCTGAAGATAGACCTACCATACGACCCAGCTATCCCACTCCTGGGAATATATCCAAAGGAATGGAAATCATCAAGTCGAAGGTACACCTGTTTTCCAATGTTCATTGCAGA
>NW_007741003.1:1851-6256 GCF_000696425.1 Galeopterus variegatus | reverse complement strand
AAAAAAAAAAAAAACCTGGGGGCGGGGGAGAAGATTTAACAACCTCAACTTTTTTTTTTTTTTTTTTTTGAAACTCTTACAATAAGAAAATGGAGGGGACACATCTGGGTGGGAGGGGGGAGAGGGAGGAGGGAGGGAGGTTTTGGTGATGGGACACAATAACTAACTACATTGTATATTGACAAAATAAAAATAAAAGAAAGAACATCAGAAAAAAAAAAAGAAGTGTATATAATGGCCTTGTATAATGAAGTCTAGTTATGCTGGACTGTTCTGACTTGGTTTAACTATTCTGTTAACTCTTGTGGATGTTGGAGATTGGAGCTGAACAATCTTTGCCTGAAATGGCACTATGTAATTTCCTCTTTGGAGTATACTTAAATCTAACTTGTGATTCCTGGTAGCACAAGCTTTATTTTTATAGCCTAGCAATGATCTAAAAGCAGAGGAATTCCAAGATCGTAAAATTTTTTCTGTGATTTTCTCTAAAAAAGTTCCTAATTGTTTTCAGAAAATAGAATTTATGGGTAGAACATCTGTCCATTATTTGCACACAAAATAAACTCATTCCTAAAGTTAAGAAAGAGAGAGAGAGAGAGAAAGAGAGAGAAGGCCATCTAAATGGAGAAGATTCCAACAACATGGGAAGGACAGCACTGAGCAGTCACTTTAGAACAGTCTGCTGAAACTAGCTTCTAACAGCAGAGTAATAGGGAATGAGCCCTGAAATGCAGTTAATAAATCTGTAATTGAGCCCCTGAAATGAGTAACTGAGCTCTGAAATGCTGCTGATAAATCTTTAATTGAGTTAAGGAGACGAGATTTGTTAGACAACAGAGATCACTTAAGTGTTTGAGATGGATGATAAAAATCAAGAAAAATTTAGGAAAATCAGTGTGGTATTAGACACAGGAGTAATTAAGAAGTCACATCCAGGATTAGTCAGCAGACTTCTAGAATTATAAAAGTGGGAACAACTCAAGTGACCATTTACCTCAATCACTGATTTTGTGGACAGTGAAATGGAAACACAGAAACTCTAACTGGTTGACAAAGCTAGTTAGACATATAGGTTGAGAAAACTCAGAGATCAGAAAAGACTCAATAAGATAACACAATGAAACAAGAAAAACTATCCAGGATATGAAAGGGGAAATTAATAATACAAAGAGATTAATACCTTTAAAAAGAATGTAGCAGAACTCCTAGAACTGAAGGATTCACCCAATGAAATAAAAAACACAACAGAGAGCTTGAGCAGCAGGCTAGAGCAAGCAGAAGAAAGAATTTCAGATCTCAAAGATGGTCTTTTTGAAATAACTCAGGCAGACAAAGAAAAGGAAAAAAGAATTTTAAAAAATGAAGAAAATCTAAGAGACTGAGCAGACAACCTCAAGCTCACAAACATCCAAATCATTGGTATTCCAGAAGGGGAGGAGAAAGGAAAAGCTATTGAAAACCTATTCAAGGAAATAACAACAGAAAACTTCCCAGGTATATGGAGAGATGGTCCAGGAAGCCCCAAAATTTCTAAACAGATTCAATCCAAAAAGATCTTCTCCAAGACACATCATAGTCAAACTGTCAAAGCTCAGAGACAAAGAGAGAATTCTAAAAGCAGGAAGAGAAAAGTATCAAGGGACCTATAAGGCAGCCCCCATCAGACTAATAGCAGACTTCTCAACTGAAACCTTACAGGTCAGAAGAAAATGGGATGATATAATCAAAATACTAAAAGAAAAACATTTCCAGCCAAGAATTCTATACCCAGCAAGGCTGTCTTTCAGAAATAAGGGAGAAATGGTGTATATCCCAAACAGACAAAAATTGTGGTGTAGTGGGTTAGAAATCGTGATTCTCATTTGATTTTAGAATAAGGTTTTTAGGTAAATGCATGTATGGGTCAAAAGCCCTAGGACAGGGGGCCACAGCCCATAGATAGTGTGGCCAAAGCCCATCTTATCACTCTTAGTCACTGATTAGGTACAGGACTGTATACTTTAATTATTTTAGAGATGACAGGTAGTTGTCATACTGGTTCTGGTTCTTTTAAGAGATTTTAAGAATTGCTGAAGGAAAAGTTGTGGAAAAAATGTTTGCTAGGGGCAATCTGTCTGTTGGGGGAAACTTTAGAGATAATTGTATTTAGATTTTATCACAAGAATGTAACTTTTGTTTAAGGAGGGATCATACTTTAGATAATGAGCCAGTTTGACCAATTTAGCCCTTTACTAATTGCATTTTGGAATATCACTTTAATTTACTGATGTTACTACTTTCCATTGTTAAGCTATAATTAACCATAGACAACTTTTTTACACTGCCCATGTCCTTATGTACTACTTTGATGATTGAATCCACTGATTTTTCTTGTAAAACTTCCTTGTCTTGTCAATAAAAAGAAAGGCTGATTTTGGATCGGGGCTGCTCCCCTAATGGGTGGGAGTCCCTCCAGGCCTCATTGATTGTATTTTGAGCAAATTCTTTCTTTCTCTTTTCTCCGTCTCAGTTACACAGAGGAAAGTGTAACATTGTGGGAGTTCACCACCACACTATCAGCCCTGAAAGACATTCTCAAAGGAGTCATGCATCTAGAATCCAAAAAATAATAACCACTATGAGAAAGAGCAAAACCTGCCATTAGAACAAAAATGCAAATGAGAAAGAGAAAAGAAACATGCCACCTCAAAAATCCAACTAACATTGAAGATGAAAAAAAAAGGGCGGAAGAAAGGACCAAAAGATATTTAAAACATCTAAACAAAAAGCAATAAAATTACAGGAGTAAAGCAATACCTGTCAATAATAACCTTAAATGTAAATGGATTAAACTCCCATTCCAAAGCCACAGATTGACTGACTGGATTAAAAACTTAGATCCAACTATATGCTGTCTTCAAGAGACTCACCTCACCCATGAAGACACACGCGGAATCAAAGTGAAGGGATGGAAAAAGATACACCATGCAAACGGAAACCAGAAATGAGCAGGAGTAGCTATTCTTACATTGGATAAAATAGCCTTTAAACCAAAAACCATAAAAAGAGACAAAGAAGGCCATTATATAATGAGAAAGGGACCTGTCCAGTGAGAAGACATAACAATCATAAATATGTATGAACCCAGCAGTCTTAGACCTAAAATATAGAGATAAACCCTAATACAATAACAGTGGGTGACCTGAGCACCCCTATCTCAGCACTGGACAGATCTTCCAGGCCACAAATCAACAAAGAAACACAGGATTTCAACTATACCTTACACCAATTGGACCTGGCACATATGTATGGAATATTTCATCCAATAACTACAGAATATGTATTCTTCTCATCAGCACATGGAACATTCTCCAGGATAGACCACATGTTAGGTCACATATTGAGTCTCAAAAAATTTTTAAAAGTGGAAATCATTCCAAGTATCTTTTCAGACCACAATGGACTAAAACTAGAAATTAATAACAAGCAAAACCCTGGAAACTATACAAATACATGGAAACTAAACAGTAGGCTCCTGAATGACCTATGAATCCAAGAAGAAATTAAACAGGAAGTCAAAAACATTGAAAGTAACAATAATAAAGACACATCATATCAAAACCTGTGGGATGCTGCAAAAGCAGGAAAAGAAAGAATATTCTCCTTGTTCATCCATATTGCTGCACGTGACAGGATTTTCTTCTTTTTATGGCTACATAGTATTCCATTGTGTGTATATACCACACTTTCTTTATTCATTTGTCCCTTGATTGACAGTTAGGTTGATTCCGTATATTGGCTATTGTGAATTGTGTTTCAGAAAGCATGAATGTAGGTATCTCTTCAAAATACTTATTTCACATTCTTTGGATATACACCCAGTAGTGGGATTACTGGGTCATATTTCTATTTTTAAATTTTTGAGGAACTTCCATACTGTTTTTCATGATGGCTGTACTAATTTATATTCCTACTGTTAAGTGAAATAACCCAGGCACAGAAAGATAAATACTGCATGATCTCACTTACTTGTAGAATCTAAAAAAGTTGATATCATACAAGTAGGGAGTAGAATGGTGGTTATCAGAGGTTCAGATGGCTGGGGGTTAGGGTTGTGTTGGGGAGATGGTGGTCAGAGGTTATATAATTACAGTTAGATAGGAGTAGTAAGTTGAAGACATCTATTGTGTAGCATGATGACTATAGTTAATGATAATATATTGTATTCTTGAAATATGCAAAAAGAGTGGATGTTAAGTATTCTTCCCACAAAAATGATCACTATATGAGGTAATGCATTTGTTCATTAGCAAAATTTAACCATTCCACAAGGTATATATACTTCAAAACATCATGTTGTACACAATAAATACATATGATTTTATCTGCAAATTAAATTTTAAAAAATTAAATCAAGACTTTTAAG
>NW_007741003.1:0-480 GCF_000696425.1 Galeopterus variegatus | reverse complement strand
GGATTAATGTATTGTTTCCACAATGGGCAAGTGAAGCATTACGTTAATATGTGTCAGTATGATCTGTAAAATGTAAATTACCAAGAACCTAAGGAAACTAAAATCCTTTTATCATAGAAAACATCAAGTTGTTTTTAACAGATTGCTTCTGTACATTTTCTCTACTTTTTCTATAGGTGGTTAAGAGCTGAGTTGGTGTGTGTGTGGCGGGGGGAACACGAGCCTTTTACAGCTTGATATAAGCAGGAGGGATTGTAGAACATAATTCTTAGATTTAATATGAAAAACCTTTGGAGAGGTGTTATGGGCTGAATCGTGCGCCCCCAAATTTATATGTTGAAGTCCTGACCTCCGGTACGTCGGAATGTTACTGTATTTGGAGATAGGATCTTTAAAAAGTAACTCAGGTGAAAGGAGGCTATATGGATGGATCCTAATCCAATATATCTGATGTCCTTTTGAGAAGAGATCAAGATACGA
>NW_007741002.1:24958-27345 GCF_000696425.1 Galeopterus variegatus | reverse complement strand
TGAAAATTCATTGATTGAAAAATGATTCTTGCTTTTACAATTCTGAATGAATAATAAACTAGTGAATGTTATTTTGTCATTATAAATGAATTAATATTGTATCTCAAGTATGTTTTTTGAAGTTGTTTTTTCCCTAGCTTCCTGACCATAATTTTAAACACATTAATTCCCAACTGCCAGGAATGTGAACTTTTTTTTTTTTCTTTTTTTTTTAATTTTTATTTTGTCAATATACAATGTCAGGAATGTGAACTTTAAACCATTCTGAAGTTGGTATCACCAAACAAATGTGAAGTGTTAATGCATCTTGGTCTTACATAGATTTGATGCTCATTAAAATTTGCTTTAAATACAACAACACAGCAAACAATGTAGAAAACTACCTAGAGCTAATGTCCACCCTAGATGGATGCTACCATGTCTACATCCATGATCTTACCCATTATAAATTTATTGACCACACTAGATAGATGAGAACAAAGCATACTTTCAAGTCTATGCGGCAAAGTTATCCAAGTTGTGTGTGTGTGTTTGATTTTCACATTCTGGGCCGCATGTTCTGAATACATATGCCTGAATCAGAGGGGTCTTGGGTAATCAAGGGTGAGTGTGGAGGATTCACCAAGAATGGTCTTTACTGATATCTATTTTCCACTTGTCAATAATCTATGATGTTTTAGGCTCATTTACATAACTTTAGTGGCGCTAAACCTGAACAACTCAATATTGTATAATTAACTATATTTAAGTTCAATTAGACCAGCTAATTAATTGATCATGCTGCTTGCATGATAGCTCAGTAACAATATGGTAGCCACAGGCATAGTGTGCTTAGGTCCTACTGGGTGCTTGGATTTGGGACAGGGGTGATGGTTGGACGCAGCTCTGTGTTCCTGGGACACAGGAAGTGGAGGGGCCACAGTGACTCTGAGATGCAAGCCACTTTGACTTCCTGTATGGCATGCTTCTGACTCACGAGGTTTAGCTGTTGCTNCCCATGTTTCTTGTCATAATGTTAGACGTTTTGCAGTCTGATTGGCCCCCAAATGAATTTTTCCATTTCACCCAGGCTATAAAAAAGAGACAAGCAGATAATGATCAATGAATTGCTTAACTTCATTATTTTCAGTAATTCATCATTCCACAAGTTTAATCTGGTTTTACTCAAGATAACAGTATGGGTGTAAATGGCTAAGGAATATTTAATAGCTGGGAATCACATTATTATCTTTCATGCATGCATGAAATTAAACATACTCTGACAATACATGGGGAGGACTCCTGTGCCTGGTAATTTATTTTGTTCTTAACACATTTGGCTACCCCAAAAGAGGTAACTGTCTCTTGTTTTTGTAGAAAATGTAAAAAACAAATAAATAAGTTACATAACAACATCGGTAAAAAAGTCATTAAGGCAACACACACTAATCACAAAGAAACTATAAAATTGCATATCATCTATTATCAATACACTTCATATACTCAGCTATTACCAACTTTCTATTATCTAATGGGTATTCCATGAAGCATTTTTGTCAAGATTTAGAATTTGTACACAAATGGAGTATCTTTGAAACTCACCAACTGTATTGGCACACACTATTCAAGGGGAAAATAATTTGGCATACTAAGTATCAATATTTGAGAGGATTGACAGTACTAATAATCAAAAGTCCTTCTAGGGTGCTATCAACTTGAGAAGATTAATTAGTTATTTTCTCACTTTTGCATAACTAAGATGAAACAAAACTGGAATTGTTATTATAGTCTGCTAGTAAACAGTGAAACTCAAAACAACCTGCACAATCTCATTCTGTATGAAAGCTCTGGCTGTTGCAACACACGGCTTAACAAGAGCATTCCTAAACAGTTTTAAACAACCTTTTTAAAAATGAGATTAAACAATCAGTGTCCATTGGATGAATCTGAAATTTCCTTAAACTCTCTACTTACCTTAAGTCTGAATATAAGCGTTCCCAAATGGCAAAGCTATCATTACCCATAATTTCCCTCTCTCCCTCGTTGTGTCTGTCTTCTGTTTCTCTCCTCTTTCTCTCTGTCATCCACCCACTCACTCTTTCTCACATATACATACACATATCACAAATAAATAATTTAAATATAATATTTTAGATATGCACTTGACTTTGCATTTTCATGAATACGAGTAAATTCTACACTGGTTAAAGATTAAAAACCAACATACGTTTGAATTATTTCATTCCGTAAAGTCATTTATTCGTTATTTCTTTTAAAAAAACAGAACCAAATGACAAAAAAGTTTTGGTAAATTACTATAAAAAAGATATTTTTAATCATTTTATTGTGAAAATTCATTGATTGAAAAATGATTCTTGCTTTTACAATTCTGAATGAATAATAAACTA
>NW_007741002.1:11581-23815 GCF_000696425.1 Galeopterus variegatus | reverse complement strand
ATGCAAGCCACTTTGACTTCCTGTATGGCATGCTTCTGACTCACGAGGTTTAGCTGTTGCTTGGCAGGGAAGGTGAAGGAGTGAAGGGACAGACATACAGGAGCAAGAAACATTAGTGCTTCACACCTGTTTTGTTGACAACAAATTTAAAATGGCTTAATATTCAAATCCCTGGCAGTTTGGAATTAGTGTATTTAAAATTATGTCAGGAGACTAGGAAAAAAATAACAACTCTTGATTATAGTACTCTGGGAAGCTTAATTATTTATTATTATCATAGAAATTATTTTTGTTGTGGATATAAGAAGTAACTTGGAATTTTTGAAGCTTATTTTTTAAAAAGGGATAAACTGTACAAAATCTATAATGAGCTCCCTGAAATTTCTGACTTTATATTTACTCTGTTAATGCAAATATTCAAATGTGTTTAGAAGTAAATAGATGCTCTTCATATACTGTGAACCTTAAAATTAACATCATTTCACTGAACGGCTAATGAGGACAAACAATTATTGAAACGGAAATTATTGAATCTGATTATGAACATAGGGATTTCCCTTTGAAAACCAACATCATCTTGGCAATTTCTTTGCCCACCGTATACTGCTCTTTCTTATTTCTACCATTATGGGCAAAAGTGGGGATTGCTCTCACTCTTCTACTAGGAAAAATAACTGTACCTTCCACCAACAGGAAACACTCACCCAGATCCTTGCCTTTGGAAGGCACACATTGTCTCACGGGCTCAGCCTCAAGGAACTACGTTAGTGGACCGTTCCCTTGGATAATAAAAGTAGAAGAGGAGTATCTTGGGGCGTCTCTCACTACTCCAGTGGTATCCAAGGCCTGGGTTTAAGTTTGTAAGATATTTCTGCAACTTGAACAAAATTTCTCAACAGCTAAACACACTTTTTTCCTCTAAAGAGATAAATGAGGAGGTCTTCAAAAAGTTCGTGGAAAGATTTGCATTATCTTTCCATAACAGAATTTTTTCCATGAACTTTTTGAAGTACTCTCATATAAGTATGTGTGTGTATGTGTGTGCATGAGTGTGTGTGTTTTCATTTAATTTTCTTTCTAAGTTTGGGAAGGAAAGTAATATAACAATAACCATATTGGCTCTAAATAATTGCTGTTGTCTTATTTCTTTCCATAATATTTAAATATGTGCAACTCTTTTATAGTCCTCAAGAGCTGTTTACTTCTGCACAAATTGTTTCTAGCAAAAGTGGAACCAACTGGCTCCTCTTTTGGAAATTAACCCTCATTTAGTGCACTGGAAGAAGTAATATAATAATAATAGCCTTTATCATGCTAGGCATTTTTCTAAGAGGTTATATATATTAACTCATTTAATCCCCCCAATAACTCTTGGAGGGAATTAGTACTATTATCCCCATTTTACAGATAAGTAAACTGAGGCAGAGAGAGGTTATATGACTGGCTGAAGGTTGCACATCTAGTCAGGACTGGAGCCGAGATATAAACCCAGGCAGTCTGGCTGCTAGCTTCACACTGTGTAATGATTCTACTGAGCTCTAATAGTTAATTGCATATGCCACTGTCTTTGCAGTGCCATGACAATTTTCCTGATGAAAGCTCTGAGTTTGTCTCCTCTGGTCTACCGAAAAAGTTTTCTAGCTGGATGTGCAGCCATGAGTAATTCCCTGCTCCTTGATATAACTCTCAGGTCTACATTCCTAATGAAAGGAGAGCTGCCCCCCTAAGCTCCATCGAGGAGGGCTAAATGTTTGGCATGTCAGCGCATGGCCTCAGTGCCTGGCAGATAATTTTTGCAGAAGGGTAAAAGGAAGGAAGGGAGATTAAGAGGAAGAGAGAGAAGCAGGGGGAAGGAAGGAAGGAAGCAAGGGAGACGGGGAGGGAGGGAGGGAGGGAAGGAAGGAAGGAAGGAATTTGGTTTCATCTGACTTTTTATTGCCCAAATGCCATATTCTGTTTGCTTTGGTCCCTCCTTGCATCTGAGCACATTCCTTCCTCAGCATGCAATGCCCTTCTCCTCTTTTCTCAACGATGACTCTCTTCCATCCACTCATACCTGGCTCTAATGCCACCTCTCTACAAAGCCATCACCCCAAGCCCTTCCTCTCCCAAACAGGACCCCTCTTCCTGGGCCCCTCAATCCACTGTTTACACTTCTGTTTAGCGCTGACTTCTTTCTTTTTCAGTTGGATCCCAGGTGCCATGTATCTCCCTGCTGTCCACAGACTGCAGGTTTCACAACGGCAGAGGCTGAGCCTCAGCCCTCACTTTCACCACCCAGCTGAACACACCCAGTAGATGCTGACTTTAGTTTCCATTGCCTGTCTGACTGCCAGATTAACATTCTTGCCATGTCCATTCCATCATTGCCTGCAGGGTAAAGTCCCAGTTCTGGCCAGACCACCAGAGAGTCAAGAAGTGAGAATTCAAACTCAGATCTCTGTTTTCAGAGCCTCAATTCTTTCCCAAATGCCCTTCTCTCTGCCTATTTTTTTTTTTTTTTTTTTTTTTTTTTTTTTTTTTTCCCGCCNTGAAAATTCATTGATTGAAAAATGATTCTTGCTTTTACAATTCTGAATGAATAATAAACTAATGAATGTTATTTTGTCATTATAAATGAATTAATATTGTATCTCAAGTATGTTTTTGAAGTTGTTTATTCCCTAGCTTCCTGACCATAATTTTAAACACATTAATTCCCAACTGCCAGGAATGTGAACTTTAAACCATTCTGAAGTTGGTATCACCAAACAAATGTGAAGTGTTAATGCATCTTGGTCCTACATAGATTTGATGCTCATTAAAATTTGCTTTAAATACAACAACACAGCAAACAATGTAGAAAACTACCTAGAGCTAATGTCCACCCTAGATGGATGTTACCATGTCTACATACATGATCTTACCCATTATAAATTTATTGACCACACTAGATAGATGAGAACAAAGCATACTTTCAAGTCTATGTGGCAACGTTATCCAAGTTGTGTGTGTGTGTGTGTGTGTGTGTGTGTTTGATTTTCACATTCTGGGCCGCATGTTCTGAATACATATGCCTGAATCCGAGGGGTCTTGGGTAATCAAGGGTGAGTGTGGAGGATTCACCAAGAATGGTCTTTACTGATATCTATTTTCCACTTATCAATAATCTATGATGTTTTAGGCTCGTTTACATAACTTTAGTGGCGCTAAACCTGAACAACTCAATATTGTATAATTAACTATATTTAAGTTCAATTAGACCAGCAAATTAACTGATCATGTTGCTTGCATGATAGCTCAGTAACAATATGGTAGCCACAGGCATAGTGTGCTTAGGTCCTACTGGGTGCTTGGATTTGGGACAGGGGTGATGGCTGGACGCATATCTGGTGTTTCCTGGGACACAGGAAGTGGAGGGGCCACAGTGACTCTGACATGCAAGCCACTTTGACTTCCTGTATGGCATGCTTCTGACTCACGAGGTTTAGCTGTTGCTTGGCAGGGAAGGTGAAGGAGTGAAGGGACACGTAATAACTTCGTATAGCATACATTATACGAAGTTATACGATGCGCACGTGTGTGTGTGTCCATATCTCCTCCATTCTGCATGCTTGTGCTTTAATTTGAGAAATAAAACTATATGGAGAACATGCAATAATAGAATCAGTACTTCAGCCACAGAGCCAAGTGACAGAAGTGAAACTTTTTTTTTTTTTGTCTTTTTTCCATGTCCGGCAATGGATCGCAACCCTCAGTGTCGTCCCCGCACTGGACCGGGACCGGCAACGGGATCGCAACCCTCGGTGTTGCCCCCGCGCCTCGCTCAGCCAGTGAGCGGGAACCGGTCCGTATGTGGGATCCGAACCCTCGGCGGGAGCGCAACCGCGCTTCCCAAGCGGCGCACTAGCGCAGTGCGCCACCGGGCCGGCCCCCTCTCTGCCTATTTAAACAGACGCATCCTGCATCTGAAAGGAAAAACAAAATGGTCACAATTATACCTATCTCAAAGGTAGTTAGGAGGATAGAAAAAAGTCAACATATGCAAAAAGCAGTCCAGCAGACTGCCAACTACATCTGACCTATACCTCTTTTTAAATGGAATCTCCAAATACTTCTTGAGTCTGACAGATGCAGTTTGTTAAATAAATATTTACATGAAGAAGACAATTTCCAGGAGTTATGTCTTTCTAATTTTAATAAAAGTTTGAAAGGAATTAAATAAATGGATGTTGGAAATTATTTAACATTCTCTTTATACATAACTGTTCAGAGATGTTATCAAGTAAGGTCCACCAGTCCTACAAAGATATAGACAATGTATGTGGCCCAGAACTGAGTATCCCTGAGTATGTTAGTGAGGCCCTCTTCATGGGAAGTTAGATAAGCACCCCAATAATTACCACAGATTGCTGCAAAACCACAGCATTTATTATTGCTTTTACCAATAAAATCTGACTAATTAATGCATGTTTATTACTGCTCTTGAAGGAAAAAAAAGGAAGAAAAAGCTAGGAATTTTCTTTAAACAAACAACAGGAGCCTATGCCAAGGCAAGACCCAGGGTCTCCCCCTGTATAAATCACTTCCAGCCAGAAAGATAAGCACTTGAGAAGGTTTTGTCGGGTGTCCAGGAAGCTACTTAGAAGGTGTACCTGTCATTCTGTTGTCTGAAAGAGTTAATGTGCCTTCTCTACTTAGAACCCAATTTCCTTCCTGAAAATAACACATGCTCAGAAAGAACTAGGTTGAACTCTGAGAGAGAGTAGATCTGTTCAGTGTGCATTAAATCATTCCATCTAAAGTACTGTTTCATCTTTGTTTCTACAAGGCAGGCCAGATATGAATCATAAGTTAATAGATTTGTAGTATGATGATTTATACTGTGCAGTATGACAAGTGGGATTACTCACCAATGTCACAGGAGAAAACACCTGTTCTTAAGAAGTGTCCTCTTCACAAAAAAACAAATTTAGCTAAAACCTATTTTCAATAGTCTTTGGATGATGCTTACATTGCATCACTAAAGATGGAATTTGAAATTCTGGCAGAAAACATCTCAATGTGTAATCAAGTTGACGTGTAGATACAACATTGAGTTAACTATATGCACTTTTTTTATAGAGTCATATTTACAGGCTGCATATTAAAAGTGAGTTCATGTTCGGTATGGGTTTTCTCTGCTAGAAAAACATCTTCATGAACTTATCAGGGCTGAGACAAAAATCAGACAAAAGAAATTTGCTTTGCCTGAGAAAAATAAAATCTAAACAACCTAGCGAAAATAAGTAGAAAACACAGAACCACTTCTATGGAAAAATTAATAACAATTGATTAAATGAAAGAAGGTGTATTGTGACTGACCCTAAAGATAAAAAGAGTGGTAAGGCGATATTTTATATAACTTAATGCCAATTAAATCAATAACACAGATGAAATAGACAAGTTCCTTGAAAAACTTATCAAAACTGACTCTAGAAGAAATGGAATGTATAAACAACTCCATATAAAATAAACTGAATTTGTAATCAAAAGCCTTCCACAAACAAACTAACAAACACATCCAGGACCAGATGGTTTCACCAGATGTTGTCAAACATTTAAAGAAAAACTAGTATCAATCTTACATATGTTCTGTCAGAAAGTAAAGGAAAACAGAACATTCCCCAACTCATTTTATGAGGCCAGCACAACCCTGATACCAAAACCTGACAAAAACATTAAGAAAAGACAAATACCAGACCAATATTCCTTATGAATATGGATAGGAAAAGAATCCTCTACAAAATACTACCAAATTGAATCCAGCAATGTATAAAAAGAATAATACAGCATGAGTGATTGGGGTTCATCCCAGGAATATGAGGTTGATAGAACATTCAAAGATCAATCAATGTAACTAACAAACTGAAAATGGAAAACAAAAGAGCCTCTCAATGGATGTGGTAAAATCATTTGACACGCCAACATTCATGATGAAAACTAAGAAGAGAAAGAAAGCTTCTTAATGTGAAAAGGGCATCTACAAAACACTTACAGTTAGGATCATACTTAATTGTGGAAAAAAATGATTTCTTTCCTCAGATCACAAACTAAGCAAAGATATTCATCCTTATTACTTCTATTTAATATTGAATTGGATGTTCTAGTCAATGCAATAAGGTAAGGGGAAAAAAGAGAAAGGTATAAAGATTGCAAAGGAGGAAGTATAAAATTGTCTCTATTTGTAGATGGCATGATTATCTGTGTAGTAGAAATCCTAGAGAATCTATAAAAAAAAAACTAATAGAATTTGTAAATTAAATTAGCAAAGCCTCAAAATACAAGGTCAATAAACAAAGATCAATTGTATTTAAATATAAGCAGCAAAGAGTTGAAAAATAAAATGACAAAAACAATACTCCACAAAAACCACTAAAAATCATAAATAACTTAAAACTAAATTTTTAAAAGATAATATGAAAATCATATTAAAGAAATTAAAGAAAACCAAAATAAATGATAGCTATGCATTATAAGACTCACTGTTGTTTAGATGACCATTCTCCCCAATTTTAACTTCTAAAATTAAAATATAAGCAAAATTTTAGTATCAGGAAAATAAAGGTTTCTTGTTATAGTTCACATTTTAAAAATGATATCAACCAATCTAATTTTAATTCAAAGAGATTTTTTAAAAAGTTCAAAGAATTCCAAGTTGTCAGTTGCAATTTTCACAAGAACCAGGCAGGAGAAAACCCTCTGGACCTGCTCTCTCTCATGTGAAAGTATCTTCGCTCTCACTTCCTTGGCTATTGGTAAGGCATATCCTTTGAGGGACAGTGTCTTGACCATAGTTCATCACTTTGTTTAATCAAAATGCCTGAAACTAGATCACATAACCAACAGAAAAGCAGAGAGGTGGATGGGCTGCTCCCCTGTGTACTAGGGAATGTTGTGAAGGTTTCATGTTATTGAACAGAATTTGAAATGGCAATAAACATTTTTCTTCCAGAAACCTGGAAATCCCAGCCAGTTTGGCAGGCCATGTCCCAGGACTATGGTGATGTGCTCAGTATGGTTTGCAGCTCAGGGAGAAGAAATCTTCCACCTTGAGGTGAGGGCTACATCGGAGGCTCCTCAGATAAGTATCCAGGACCATGTGTCTAGGTCCTAGGACTACAAAGTGGGGAAAGAAATTTCTTTCCCTAGAATGGAAGCCCCTGAGAAGGAGAGGGCTTCTAAGAAGACTTCTCTTCGGTAAGAAGATTCTTCCCAGCCTTTCTCATCACAACTGGGCTCATCTGGAGTGGACAGAAGAAAAGGCAAGGCGGCCCTTTAACATCAGGGCCTGGAGAATAAAGTCCTAGGTGAATCGAAGCAAAGGGGAAAATGCACGTGGAGCAGCAAAGGGGTCAGGAACACTGGCTCAGGGCTGGAGTGACCAGAAAGCCTGGAAAGTTTCCAATTTCAGTTCCAGGAGGGGGAAATTAATACAAAATCAAGGTTTGGTTATCAAGTGCCAATCAAGACGAGCAGAGCCCAGGGACATGGAGTGGGGAGGGACGCTGACTGGGGGAAGCATGTGTAAGTGGTGAGAGACCAGGACACTAAGCACACGAGACTGAGATCAGCCTTCCAAAGAAATGTCTTCCCAGAAAGACCCGCATTAGGAAAGCTGCCTGCCATCCAGGCGCCAAGCCTTTGGAAATAAGAGACTGAATCTTGTTGACTCTCCTATCTGGCTGTCTCTAGATTCACAGGAAGGAAGATCAAAACAGAAGAAGGTGCGAAAAGTTTTCTTAGAAGGGATAAGGATGCTTAGTTGGAAGGTTCTGCCTAACTGAGAAAAATCCCTGGAATGACGGAGCACTAACAGGAGCAACGACCATTCGAACTAACAAACATTAATTTTGCAGCTACAGGGTATGGAGTCCACATAAAGAATACCAAAGACTCTGGATCTCATTCAAGAAAAAAGCCTGCTTTTTTTCCTCCTAAGTCTTTCAGAATCATCCATACCTCATGTCTCACTGTTATCTCTTATTCAGTTGTTTGGATTGTTATAGATTTTCATACTTGTCAACGGCTGTGAATCCAGATTTAACCATCCAAAAGTTGATGAATATGCTCATTATCCCAACGTGATCACCACATATTGTACACCTATGGTCAACTCTATACCTTACAAATATGTATAATCAATTACGTTTCAATTTTTTAAAAAGTAGGAATAGAAATACATTTTGGCTCTTCAGTTTCCAATAGCTCATGCTTCCTTCTCTCTCTCTCTGTCTTAATTATTTCTCATAACAAAAGCAGGTGCTGTCCATTATCTCAAACAAGGGAAATCTGCCCCAAGTGTCAACGGCCTAATATGGTTAGTCTTCATAAGTGGATTTTGTCCCATGTGAGTAAAAGCGTATATCTGCATATCATACATTTTTATTTCATTAGTCTTCTCAATATTCAGTATTAATTATGTTTAAATACAGGCTCCCCTGGGAACTCAATCTAAGAAATTAGTGGGTGGTCATAACAAGATTTGTGTGTTCTGTCCAAAAGGCGTGAAAGCTGTCTTTACTAAAGGAGCCTACTGAAACTTTCAGCGGGCAACTGCTGTTTTCAACCTTGCGTTTGGAGAAGGATTTCCATTGAAAGCAACTGCCTTCCCACTTGAAATACCTCAGTTCATGTAAGCCAAACCCAGAACAGCACCCATGGTAGTTTGGAAAAATAGCGTGAGGCAGATCACCTTTTCCATGGAATTGATGAAGAATCATTTACAAAGTGGTTTTCTCTTGGCTATAAGGAGGTTACACAATGTGCTGGGACAACAGAGAGTTGCGAATTGCCTCCCCTAGCAGGAGGCAAGTCATTCTTCTCATAGGGACCTCCAGGTTCTTCTCTATAAATGACATCTGATATAAGCTATCTTAGAATAATTGTGTATTGATGCCTCTGCTCCTTGCTCTCCTTCCTTAATTGGGGTTCTGGGAACTGAGCCAATAGCCAGAAGACCTTAGTGTGGCTGAGTCAGTTAACAGGAAGGACACAGCTCATTAAGCTGGGCATCGAATGTGCTGTGTCTACTACAGGGAATTGAGCTTTGCCTCAGTTCTTGGTTAGAGAAGTCACGTTGTGGGATGACACCAACAATGTCAAAGTGCACGTGCAATTCTGCCCCCTTTAAGTATCTCATATATAAAATGCATTCATTCAACATGTACTTGTTGAATGCCTGGTACCTGCCAGACCTTATAAAAGTCACCAGCCTGAGGAAAAATTCCTATTCTCATGAGATCACTGCCCAAGCAGGAAAAAAAAAATCACAAAAGTCTAAAAATCACAATATAGGACTGGCTGGTTAGTTCACTAGGGACACTGTGGTGCTGGTAACACCAAGGGCGAGGGTTTGGACCCCAGTAGTGGCCAGCCCCCAAAAACAATTAAAAATAAAAAATGAAAATCACAATACAGCTTGGTGTGCACTCAGAGAGAAACGTGAGCATGGTATTTAGTGAATGGAGAAATTGCCATGGGGGCTTCCAGAACATGGTAGCTCTTAAGCTGAGTTTGACAGATGGGTAGGAAATGCTGGCTAGGAGGAGAGAGCTGACAACTTGGAGAGAGGTGGAAGGACACCCTGGAAGGAGCTGTGCACACGAGCTGATATGTTGGGAAACGGTGAGATGTTTACTGTTGCTAGAGACTAGAATCCATGCGGGCAAGTGGTGGAGGCTTCCAGGACTGGCTGTGGAGTTTGAATTTTATCCTACAGGGCAATGACTGTTACATAATCACAAGAAAGAACCAAGTCTGAATGTGGCAGGAGGTATCAGAGAGGTTTACCTGCCAGGTTCTTGCTTCCTGTATTTTCTAAAGATGTACACAACAATACATCCTGACCCAGGTGCTCTTCTGTCATGTGGCTCTTGCCAATCCCCATCAAGAAACAGTGTCCATTTCTCCACTCCTTGAGTAGGGCATGTATATGACAGAAGTGACCCTCTATCAATTCCAAGCATACATTTTAACTGTCCTGGAAGCTTCTGTTTCCTCCCTCTTGGAGGCCACACCATGTAAAAAGTGTGACTACCCTGAGACCACCATGCCACGAGAAGCTCAAGCCACATGGAGAGGCCCTGGGGGACAAGACGCCATGTGAAGAGGGAGACCAAGGGGCAGTGAGGCACTAGGCATGTGCGTGAAGAAGTGGATCTTCCAGCCCCAGACCCTTGAGCAGATGCCACACTGATCTCATACAAACTGCCCAGCGGAACCCGTTTGGACCACAAAATCATAAGCAAAATAAAAATGGTTTTTGAAGTAAGTATCACGGTAGTTGCTTGTTCTTTGCATAGTGGCAACCACAGGAGAAACAGGCTAAGATTCAGAAAATTAGGCTCCTAGTGCATCACCAGCTCAGTCGAGTCACCCAGCTTCTCAACCCCTTCTCTTCCTCATCTTTAAAAGATTTTGATTAAAGCATCTCCAAGGCCCCTTCTACTCCCTTCTCTTCCTCATCTTTAAAAGATTTTGATTAAAGCATCTCCTTCCCCTTATTATCTAACCTTCCCTGTCCTTCCCACCTTGCCTCTTCCCTTCCTCTGCCACATCATCCTTCCCACCCCTGGTGGGAATTCTGTAACAAAAAGCCCTTAAAAGCACCAGGGATGTCTTAGGGGTGATGGAAATGTTCTAAAACTGGATTGTGATGCTGATTGCATAAGACTACAAATTTACTAAAAATCATTGAATCATACACTTAAAATGGGTGAATTCTATAGTGTGTACATTATACCTCAATAAAACTATTTTTTAAAGCCCTGGGGAAAAAATCCTTAAAACAGCAAAATGAGTGGTGTTTTTGGCAATTAGTTGGTCCATGTTATCTTCTGCTGTAAAATACTTGGAATGCACTTAATTTTTTAAATTAAATATAACTCTGTTGGCACAAACCAACAGAGAGGGAACTCCTAAGACGGCCATTTACCTAAGTAAAGTCTGCTCAGCTTTTCTCTTCCTGGAAGGTTGAGTGCTGGCTGGCGAGCTTGGACTCTGGAGTCAGATTTGAATCCAGGGTCCGAAACTCCATCTCTTTACTCTACATGGGGTCTAAAAACAGTTCACGGAAATATTTGTATTATCTTTTCATTTTAATTCATCTTATCTTTTAATTTAATTTTCTACTTTATTTTTCCATGAACTTTTTGGAGGACCCTCATATGACTGTGGGCAAAAAGAAACTTATTTTCCTCACCTTTAAAACTGGATAATAGTAATTATTTCATAAGGTTGTGTCAATAGTTAAATGAGGATACACATGCACATGCACACTACATACCACAGTGCCTTGGCACATAATGGGCATTCATTTAGCTGTAATTTTTGTTCCCAAGGTGAAAGAGCCCTAACTGAGAACCTCTCTGAGGAAGGGAAGTCCCCGAGCCCTCTGCTTCTAGATGCTTCTAGATGAGGTCTGGTAGGAGAATGATCACCAGTGTGTCCAGTCATGGCTGCCCTGCCCAGCTCCTAGTTACAACCAAGCCATGTCCTATTTCCTGACATCCTTCTGTGGTTGGTTTGTGTATCGCTTTGCTTGAAGTGCAAAGAAATCCTTTCCAGTGAGATGAAGAACTGCAAATCTCTTATGTGAGATGTGGCAGCTCATTAATCCCCAGTAAGGGGCGGGGAAGAGGGAGGGACAGCTATGACATCTTCTCATACGTTATCCTTTGCTTTGAGCAATATTTTCATACAGCAAGCAAATAAATGCCTCCAACTAGTTCCTAGAATTCCTCACTGTCACTTAGTTTTTCCATCAATAAGGGCCTTCTGGGAATAATAAAGAACAAGCATTTCCTCACTGAAGAGTTCTTCCCCTTGCTAAAACTTTCAGTCAGTCATTCACATTTCAATTGAGACCCCACTATTTACCAGGCCAGGCAGAGGTGCAAGACGGGATACAGCCATGAGATGCCCCGGTCCCCACCCAGGACACCTGACTGTCCAGCAAGGGAGGAGACACACGACAATGACTACAGGGGATTGCCCAGCAATCGCAAGCCATGGAAAGTGCAGAGGAGGTAATGTGTATGCTGGGGGGGGGAGCGGTTGGAGCATCTATAGAAGTTCATTAGGCAGAAAAGAATGTGCCCAATGGAAGGCCAAACACCTTTCACCCTTTGGCTTCAGGAATTTTTGTTTTTTGTTTTGTTTTGTTTTGTTTTCTCTTTCCTTTGCCTTTCCTGACTCTTTTGAGTTCTCCTCCAT
>NW_007741002.1:0-10910 GCF_000696425.1 Galeopterus variegatus | reverse complement strand
GGGACCAAATAGCACAGCATGTCACTAAGCCATAAGTTGTGCAGAAGAGATTGTGAGTTTCCCAATAAGAGTTGGGTAGATAGATATCAACACAAGCTAAAACAATCCTGAAGGTCTTCCTGGAGGAGGCAGGCCTGCTGTAAATGGCAGGGAGAATTTGGAGAAGTAAAAGTCTGAGATGAGGCCTCCTAGGTAGGAGTAAGCTAAACAAAGTCCCCAGGAGGGGAAACGAGCAAGGGATACCTCTGAGGTACCCCATTTAAAATAAGGCTATGTCTGCAGGAGCACAGAAGAACCATTTAAAAAGTAAAAAGTGTAGTCAACAATCTGAAAGCTCTATTTGTGTAACATCCACCAATATGACTAATTTCTCCCTATAAATCTCATTGACACGTGATTATCCATTTACATGTCTGCTTCTCCAACCACACTGTGAGCAGCTCTCTGCAGGCAGGGACTGTTCTCACTACTTGGCACAGCATCAGAACTCAAGGAACACTGGGTCATTGAATGAAGTTTAGCTTTGTTTTGTCTCTTTACATGAGTGACTTCTTTTGACAGCATGAAGGGATCTCAAAAATTACTTTAACTTCTAATTCTAGTCCAGTTGTTCTTAACCAAGAGTGGTTTTGCCCCACCCCACCCCACTGCCCAGGGATATTTGACAATATCTGGAGACATTTTTGGTTGTCATTACTGGAGATGGAGCCACTGGCTTTTAAAGGGGTATAGACCAGGGATGCCGCTAAACATTCCGTGATGCACAGGACACACCTCACAACAAAAAGTTATCTGGCCCAAACTGTCAGTGGTGCTGAGGTGGAGAAACCCTGTTCCTAACACGGGTGCTGTGTTTGGATTGTGGACGTTCTGGTTGTGTTCTCTTCTGAATGCAAAGCGTACTTGTCTTTGAAAAGAAATGAGGGAGAAAGAACTTGATTGTTCTCAAGATAATTGTGCTTTGTTCCCTGGGAAACTGAGCAGCAGGGATGCCCAGAGTGTGTCACGGGACATCTCATCTGCCAGCACCCTGCATTACAGAGTGGCCATGTCCAGAAAGTACCCGAGAAATAGAAGGTTCAGAGAGGATGGTGTTAGAGGGTGATTAATGTGCTGATAGGTTCAATATGACTAGTTAAAAACATATTCAAGTTCTTAGTGATTCCACATGCAATAAGCTACTTGTATATATAAAGCATAGCACACTAACTTTTGAAATAAATGACAGACAACTCAATAAAGCACTGATAAAGGATGAAAAAGCACATTGCTTAAGGAAAGATTTCTTTATAACATGGGATGCACAGTAAATAAATGGTTGATAGATGATCAGTAGATACATAATAGCTAGATGATAGGTATAGATATAAATGATATAGACACACGGTCATGTGTCACTTAACGATGGGGATACTTTATGAGAAATGTGTCTTTAGGTGATTGCATCATTGTGTAAACATCACAGAGTGTACTCACACAAACCTAGATGGTTATAATCTTAGAGGATCGCCATCATATATGTGGTCCATCCTTGACCAAAACGTTATGTGGTGCATGACTGTGTATAGATGGATACGAATGGATAGGTGTATGGATGGACGGATAGGCAGACAGATACATAGACAGACAGACAGAGAGACAGACGGCTAACCCTCATCCAAGGCCACAGCCAATGTCACTATAACGTCCACAATGCTATATGACCATCCTGCATTGTGTCTCCATCACTGTAATCATCCAGACTAGGAAAACAGTTGGCCTTTTCTTCTTTGATTAGGAATTGGGAGAAAGCTGTCCACAAAAGCTAAGATGATGCTAATATTCTGCTACCAAACAGCTTCTGGATTTGGCTAACTTTAGGCCCCAGAGAGGGGAATCTTCCCTATAGACTAGAGGACAGTGCTGTTCTGGAGAAGGCATCACTCTTCAGATAGGAGAGAGAAGCAAAAGCAATCTGGTTCTGAGGCAAACGGTGGGCACACACAAAAAATGTGTCCACTGAGGACAGAATTCAGTATATTACAGTTTTGCACATACGCGGTTTAGAACTTGTCCTCATAAATTCACAGTTGGAAGGAGGCAGAAAGTTCCTCTGAGGCCCTTCATTTTAAGGAAAAGAAAAGAGTGGCCCGTGCATGGAAGTTAGTGGCTGTGGCATGGCCACCATGCTGGCAGGTGGGATGTCAGCAGTGACCACTGGTGTTGGCTCAGTACTCTCGTTCCTCTGCCACGATGCCTCCAAATTTACCCTGAAACCTCCTTCTCACTTGGGTCATCTCCCCGTTCCTGTTCATTGTTGATTCTTTTCTGCTAACCCAAGGGAACTGGCCTATTAGTCATGGAAGTGGCAGAAACCACTTTTATCTGATATAAGATGTGAAGGCAAATTTTCTAGTTCTCTCTCTCCCAAGTGATGCCACATGAATCCCAGAGGTGGCTGAAGGAGAGCCCGTGACCCTCACTGAAGGTGAGGTGTTTTGCAAAGCTGCATCTGTACTATTTCTTATGAAATTTCTGTTAATCCTGACACACATTCCAAAATAATGAACATCACAGAAGAAATGAATATGAAACTATCCACATGAAAGCGGAACCAGCTTTTAAGTAACTTTACTTATGAGCGGGATTTATCTGATAAAAGATGTAAAGGCAAATTTTCTAGTGTTTTCTCTCTCCCAAGAGATGCTTAGATTGGGAAAAAATGGCTTGAGGAAGCACTATTGATTTTTTTTTGAAAATCAGATTACCACATTATTGCTTTTTAGGCAGTTATGTCCCTATTAAAGGATAATTTATTCTTCAGCAAACTTCTTTGACAAGTTTCATGATTGGAAGTACTGGAGTTGAGCATGCTTTCCAAATAGTAAAATAAGGCAACTTATACCCCCTCCAAATAATTAACAGGTTACTAATAGCTACATTAAATACACCCCCTACTAAGTGCACTAAACCTATATCCGGGCATCTTAGAGCTAAGAGACAGGAGAGAGAGGGCAGCCATAGGGTTGCAGTGGTGGGTACAGACCTTGAAAGGCCGTGTCTTGACCTCTGACAGGGAGAGGAAGGGGATCTGCTGAGAGGCAGAGCTGATACCAGGGCAGGATAAGGTCACAGCAGAGGAAAGCAGGGGCACAGAGGATCCAATGTGCTCACTTCCAGGGGCCCCAGCCAGCCTGGGGCAGGGGAGGAGGGTGAAGAGAATGCTACAAAGCAACAGATTCACAGGGACCACCAAGGCTGGCCGAGGTGGCCCACCATGCTGTTCGGAAGCTGCTCTGGGTAGAGTGGACAACATAATACAAAGCCAGTGTGTTTGCAGGTGGCTGAGTCACATGAAAAAACATGCTCCAGGGTGTTTTTCTCCTGAAGCTGCTGAAACAGAGCTGTGCTTGGAGTGCTTTATGGAGACAGAATTTGTGAAGTGTGCAAGTGTGTTTATGTGTGAGACTGTGTGTGCACTCAAGTGTATGACTCTGTGCCTTCGTTCTCCGCCTGGTGTTGGTGATGGCTAACATCACAAGCCTCACAATGATCAGACCTCAGCAAGAGTCCTAACTCTGCCATTTGCTATATAACCTTGGAAATTTGCTTGACCTTCAGAGCCTCAGTTTCCTCATCTACAAAATGGAGATAATAATACCTACCTCATAGGACTGTGGTGAGCGTTCTTGACATAATAAGAAATATATATATATATTTATATCTTTAGCTTCTGCCCCCATTTCCTGGTGCAGAGTTGCTAATGCTAATAACATGACTGGTGGCTGGGGGCTTTGGTTGCCAGGGAAACAAACCATATGATTAGAGGGTTGAAATTTTCAGCTCTACCTCCCAACCTCAGGGGAGGGAAGAGGAGCTGAAGGTTAAGTTGATCACCAATGGCCAATGATTTAATCACTCATGCCTCTGTAATGAATCCTCCATATAAACCTAAAGGACAGGTTTCAGTGAACTTCTAGGTTGGTGCACATGTGGAAGTGCCAGGAGCGTGGTGTTTGGAGAGGACATGCAAGCTCTGTGCCCCTTCCCACATGCCTTGCCTTATACATCTCTTTCATTTGCCTGTTCCTGAGTTGTATCCTCTATGATAAATGAGTAAACTTAAGTGAAGTGCTGAGTTCAGTGAGCCATTCCAACAAGTGATTAAACCCAAGGTGGGGGGTCATAGGAACCTCCAGTTTATAGCCAGTCATCAGAAGCACAGGTAACAACCTGAACTAGTGGCTGGCATCTGAACTGAGGATAGTGTTGTGGAACTGAGCCCTTAACCTGTGGGATCAGATGCTAACTCCAGGTAGATAGTATCACATTTGAGTTGTTGTCTGCAGAGAATTGGAGGATTGCTTGGTGTGGAAAAACTCACATATTACCTGGTGCCAGAAATAAAGTGTTGTGAATATAGAGAAGAAGCAGTGTTTGTTTTTCTTAGCATCCCAGGAGATAATTTTCATAATACACTTAATGCCATCCCTGGAACATACGTGCTCAATGAATGGTGCTATGGTTTGAATGTTTGTCACCTGCAAAATTCATGCTGAAACTTAATCCCCAATGTGGCAGTATTGAGAGGTGGGGCCTTTAGGAGGTGACTGAATCATGAGGGCTGTACCCTCATGAATGGATTAACCCATTCATAGACTAATGAATTAATGGATTAATTCACATGTGGGTAAAACTGACGGCTTTATACGAAGAGTAAGAGAGACCAGAGCTGACGTGCTCAGCCACCTCGCTGTGTGATGCCCTGTGCCACCTCTGGACCCTGCAGAGCCCCTATCAGCAATGGGCCCTCACCAATGTGCTCCCTCAACCTTGGACTTCCCAGCCTCCAGAACTAT
Source organism: Galeopterus variegatus (assembly GCF_000696425.1). NCBI lineage: Eukaryota > Metazoa > Chordata > Mammalia > Dermoptera > Cynocephalidae > Galeopterus > Galeopterus variegatus. Next base: position 6,072 of record NW_007741002.1, on the reverse strand, counting down.
AAGAAATAAATTTTTTTCTTTATAAATTACCCAGTTTCAGGTATTCTGTTATAAGCAACAGAAAACAAACTAAGACAAATGGCATCTAGCTATTAACTGTTAGGAGGACTGAATTCCCAGAAATTCGTCAACCAAGTTCTGACAGAAGCAAGCCCAGCAATGTTTTTTCAAATGGGCAGCTACCGTAACTGCTACATTCCATCAGCATAATATATAAGTGAAGTCCCATTTGAGGGACATGTTTTCTTTCTGATTCTCTAGAAAAACTAGGCAAATTATATTGAGATAAGATTTTTTTCAATTAATGGAGAAAATTTTATAATGTATATGATTTTAAAGGCCTCCTTTTAAAGAAAAATGATAATGCAAAGAGCTCTTCATTAGGACACTGACTGAGACTCAGATCACATAGTTGCAGTATTCATAAGACCACTTTGCACAAGCGAATTGTTGGAGAAAATTTTATAATGTATATGATTTTAAAGGCCTCCTTTTAAAGAAAAATGATAATGCGAAGAGCTCTTCATTAGGACACTGACTGAGACTCAGATCACATAGTTGCAGTATTCATAAGACCACTTTGCACAAGCGAATTGCCAAATTGTGTCAGTGGACTCAAAGGAGACCAGTTAAAATGCTGAAGACGATCCAGCTTATCTACTTCTGCATTTTTCCACTACTGATTCATGGGTGAAGAGCTGCTCAAGGGCACAATCACAATATGATACCAAAACCATAATAAAATATAAAGTGAATATTTATTTAAACTAGAGAATATTAGAGATTTTTAAAAAGGGGGTAGTTAGAAATAATCTAGTTCCAACTCCCATTTGTATAGAAATGAAGGACATAGGTAAGGTAATTTATCCAAGGTCACAAAGCCAGTTAATGATCAACACAATAAAAGTTACGGACCTTTACATTATAATTAGTAATAGCACACTCAGAAAATGGTGCGAATTTATACTTTGGGGGGTTTTTTCGTTCATAATATTTTATTTTTTATTAGCATATTTATTACAAATGGTAATTATTCTTTATGCCCCTTACCCAACCAAGCATTCCCCAACCCCCTTCCATCCTTCCCTCCCCCATCTCTAGTATCTAGGTTTGCTCTCTCCATCTGAAATTTCCACATATTGTATGGTTCCTTTCTTCCTTTCCTTTCTTCCTCTCTCTCTCTCTCTCTCTCTCTCTCTCTCTCTCTCTCTCTCTCTCTCTCCCTCCCCCCCCACCCCCTTCCTTCCTTCTTTCCATCCTTCCTTCCACCCAGTTATAAGTGAGGACATGCAGTATTTCTCTTTCTGTGTCTGGCTTATTTCACTTAACATAATTTTCTCCAAGCTCATCCACGTTTCTGCAAATGGCAGAATTTCATTCTTTTTTGTGCCTGAGTAGTATTCCATTGTGCATATATACCACATTTTCCTTATCCAGTCATCCATCAATGGACATTTACATCGGTTCCATAGTTTGGCTATGGTAAACTGCGATGAATATGGGAGTGCAGGTGTCCCTTCGATATGATGATTTCCATTCCTTTGTATATATACCCAGTAGGGGGATTGCTGGATCATATGGTAGTACTACTTGTAGTTGTTTGAGAAGCCACCATACTGTTTTCCATAAGAGGTATACTAATTTACTGTCCCACCAACAGTGTAGAAGAGTTCTCTTTTCCCTGCATCCTCAGCAGCATTTGTTATTCCTGGCCTTTTTAACAGTGGCCAGTCTAATTGGAGTGAGATGATATCTCAACGTGGTTTTGATTTGCATTTCTCTGATGATTAGTGATGTTGCGCATTTTTTCATGTACCTGTTGGCCATCTGTATATCTTTCTTTGAAAAATATCTATTCATCTCCTTTGCCCATTTTTTAATTGGATGATTTGGTTTTTTATTGTGTAGTTTTTTTTAGTTCCTTATATATTCTGGATACTGATCCCTTGCCAGATGTATAGTTTGCAAATATTTTCTCCCATTCCATAGGTTGTCTTTTTGCTTTGTTGATTTTTCCTTTGCTGTGTGGAAGCTTTTAAGTTTGATATAATCCCATTTGTTTATTTTTTCTTTTGTTGCTTGTGCTTTTGGAGTCTTATTCATAAATTTTTGCCCAGTCCTTCTCCCTGGAGTGTTCCCCCTATGTTTCCTTTTAGTAATTTTATGGTTTCCAGTCTTATATTTAAGTCTTTAATCCATTTTGAGTTGATTTGGAATATGGTGAGAGGTACAGGTTCATTTTCATTCTTCTGCATATGGATATCCAATTTCCAGCACCATTTATTGAACAGACAGTCTTTAGCCCAGTGTACATTCTTGTTCCCTTTGTCAAAGATCAACTGGCTGTAAGTACGTGGGTTGATTCCCAGGTTTTCTATTCTGTTCCATTGGTCTGAGTGTTTTTATGCCAGTACCATGGTGTTTTGGTTATAACAGCTTCATAATATAATTTGAAGTTGGGTAGTGTTATGCCTCTGGCTATATTTATTTATTTTTTGTTCAGGATTACTTTGGTTACTGAGGGTCTTTTGTTATTGCATATGAATGTTAGGGTTGTTTTTTCTATTTCTGTGAAGAATGTCATTGTTATTTTGATGGGGAATGCATTGAATCTTTAGATAGCTTTGGGTAGTTTGGACATTTTCACAATGTTAATTCTTCCAGTCCAAGAGCATGGTATGTCTTTCCACCTTTTTGGGTCCACTTTAATTTCTTTTAGTTGTGTTTCGTAGTTCTCAATGTAGAGATCTTTCACCTCAGTTAAATCGATTCCTAGGTATTTTATTTTTTTTTCACAACTATTGTAAACATGCTTGCTTTCTTGATTTCTTTTTTGCTAGTTGGCTATTGGAGCATAAAAATGCTACTGATTTTTGGGTGCTGGTTTTGTATCCTGCAACATTATTATAATTGTTAATCAACTCTAAGAGTTTTTTGGTAGTGTCTTTAGGTTTTCCTACATGAAAGATTATGTCATCTAGAAACAGGGGCAGTTTGACTTCATCTTTTCCAATTTGGATGCCCTTTATTTCTTTCTCTTGCCTGATTGCTCTGGCTAGTATTTTCAATACTATATTAAATAGGAGTGATGAGAGTTGTCATCCCTGTCTTATTACTGTTCTTAAGGGGAAAGATTTCTGCTTTTCCCCATTCAAGATGCTATTGGCAATTGTTTTGTCATACATGGCTTTCATTGTGTTGAAAATTTCTTTCTATACCTAATTTGCTAAGAGTCTTGATCATGAAGTGTTGTTGAATTTTGTAAAATTCTTTCTCTGCATCTATTGAGATAATCATATAGTTTTTAATCCTTGGTTTTGTTGATGTGGTGTATCACATTTATTGACTTTTGTATATTGTACCATCCTTGCATCCCTGAGATGAATCCCACTTGATCATGGTGTATAATTTTTTTGATGTGTTGCTACATTCTGATTCTAATGTTTTGTTGAGGATTTTTGCATCTATGTTCACCAAGGATATTGGCCTGTAATTTTCCTTTTTTTGTTGTATTTTTCCCTGGTTTTGGTATCAGGGTGATGCTGGCCTCATAGAATGAGTTTGGGAGAATGGCTTCTGTTTCAATTTTTTGGAATAGTTTGAGGAGAATGGGTATTAATTCCTCTTTAAAGGTTTGATAGAATTCAGCTGTAAAGTCATCTGGTCCTGGACTTTTCTTTGTTTGAATATTGCTGATAAATTTTATATTTCTAATCTCCAGCCTATGATATAATAGTTGCTGTATTCCTTGAGGTCTGACAAGAAGATGATTTGTATCAATTAAAAGCCACCAAATGAAAAATGCCACAACCAGAAAGCATGATTTTTATGGTCTCCATGACAAGAAATTACTAGTATATGGCCAACACTACCAGTAAACTAAAGACTAGGCAGTATGTGATATGTTTAAAATAAAATTGGCTCTGGTAGACATATTATTTTCCTCCAAAATCATTACTAGGCTATCATGAAGTATAGAAAGCCCTTTATACATTGGATTGGCAATACTCAAGATATCTCATAATTTTTTTTCTTTTGGCAGTGAGGAGCAGAGGAGAGTCCAAAGGAGGCAATCTATATCTAATCCATAATTAACTATTTCAATACAACCAACATAATGTTGACCAGCGATAAAATAAAAAGCATGACTAGAATTTGTAAGAATATTTCTGAGCATGCTGAAGGAACTCAATGTTATAATTGCTTGACTGAAAAAAAGATGAAGTTTAGAAAGATAGTCATTCTAGACAGAGGCTACTTTCTCTAGTTAGGTAAAATATACATATATTTAAATGAGGACATAAAAGGGCATGATTAAAAAATGATACTTATTAGAATCTCAATGCCACCCTGCCTTTGAGAAATTGTTAGCAATAGAATCCACCTTCTTAATTCCCATGTTTTATATCAAGAGAGTATTTTCATTTTCAAAGGAAGGTCATTACCTTACATTTCCACAGAGCTAGTTTATAATATAATATAAAATATAAAACTTGGTTTTAAGATGAAAACTGAGATTACACAAAACTAAAGAAAAAAATACAGAAGGAGTCTAAAATCTGAAATTTTTGTTTCATTATTGCAGTGATTATGTTTGCAGTTCAACTGCCAACAATTCCTGTTTTTTTCTCACTTCCCAGCTTGTTTATCTTCCAGAAAGCATCATTATTCTCGGTACATGGTAATCTCCCCTTCATGTCCAGAGTTGCTGGATGGCCCAATCAGTAGGTTCAGAGGACCTACAGACCTGTGTACAAGGGTTGACATTCTTAGAACTTTTATAGTCAAGAAGAAATAGCTGCCATAATTATTAACATCAAAATGAAACACAATGTAGTTTCTCATATATCTTCAATTGATTAAATTTACTTTATTTGAATTGTTTTATGAATTAAATACCTGTGATGAGCATCAGTGTAACAGGTCAATATTAGGAGAAATTGTGTATGGGTATATAGGAAGGGTATGGGAACTATCTGTACTTTCTTACTTTCTGCTCAACTTCTCTATAAACTAAAACTGCTACTAAAAAAAGGGGAAAAAAGAGATATTCCAATATTAAAAAAAAATCTGTGATGTAGAATCAAAAAGCATGTATCTAAGCTTTTCTACTTCATGGTATTTATCGACAGCATTTAACTGCATACCACGTCTCATGCTGCTGTGATTATTTCATCCTTTTGCAGTGGAAAAAAAAATGCCTTGCTATCAGTAACGTTCATGAGTAAGTTATGAGTTTTGACTTTTGACTCTACAGTAACATTTTTAAGGAAAGATCAAGTGGGAGTTTGGAAAGGACATTTTGCAAGAAGAATAACTTAAAATGAAATACTTAGTAAATCTACTTATTAAGACAAAATTTGGGAGTCCAGTTTAAACCATTATTTTGCAATGAGTGCCCTCTCCTTCCTTAATTAGTCAATTTCCTTCCTAACACATTCATTAGCTACACACTTAGCTCCTCTTCCTGTGCTTCTCTGAATCTCCTAGTTTGGGATGCTGGCTTCCTCTCAGCTGAGGAGCACTGTCAGGTGGAGCTTGGTGTCACAGCCTCATCAGTTTATGAAAAGAGAATGAATTCATCAATAGAGCTGAATCAGGAGCCCGGGAAGGTGGGAGAAAGGACAGAGCAAAGGCATGCAAGGAGAATATTTTTTCTTAAAGAAGCACGTCACAGCCTCATCAGTTTATGAAAAGAGAATGAATTCATCAATAGAGCTGAATCAGGAGCCCAGGAAGGTGGGAGAAAGGACAGAGCAAAGGCATGCAAGGAGAATATTTTTTCTTAAAGAAGCACATTCAGAAAGTCTACATGCTAGCAGGCATCTAGTATTTTTTATACATTAGGTAAGAGGAAAGGAATAAAAAGATTTACATTTACATAAAAATTTTGCGCCAGGCTCTGTAGCCCCAGGTTGAGGCCGCGGAGTTCGTGCACCTGCCGGCGGCTGTGGCCTAATCTCCCAGTTCCTTTGAAAAGGGAGATCAAAAAATGGCGATGGGTCTGGAGTGCCCGCGTCAGGAAACAGCACGATCCTGAGAGCTGTGTGCTGTGATACCAGAGTATAGACT
>NW_007741001.1:25013-27349 GCF_000696425.1 Galeopterus variegatus | reverse complement strand
TGCTTGCTTAAAAAATAAGGCATTCTTAATTAAAGCTAACTAATTGTGAATGACTGATACACCCATATGTTTCCTGTGTCTGGCAGAAAGAGGGGAAATCAAGGAGAAAATATGCTCCTAACAGCAGACTCCTGTAGAGATTTAATAGGATACTCACCCAATAACTACCAATTGAATCACACTGGCCAGAATTTATTGTTTTGTCATTACTTCTCTCTGAGAGGACAGCTGGAAATTTAGACTTTAGCTGGGCACATTGCCACCCAAATAAAATTGGGGTTTAATAATTAAGATTAATGGGGAAAATGTATTTGGTAGGCAACAAGCATTCTCTGCCACATTGAGCCAAACTCTTTTCTCCACTTCACTGCAGCCCTTAACTTTGTGTGTAAATCAAGGGTTTTACTAAAGTAAACACAAGACAAAACCCTCAGAAGTTGAGGCCATCAGAGCTTCAACTTTACTTTAAAACTAGTGATAACATTTCCCATTATATTCTGAAACCTTATTTACTTGTAAGCTGCCTATATACTTAAAAGTTTGTTTGTAATATTTTATCAAGTGCTTTGTTGAAAGACATTATTTCAGAATGCAAGCACCTTCTACTTAATGTAAATGATCTTATTCTAAAAACCCATCATTTTGTGTATAAATATTTACAAGGTACATACAAAATAATTACTTATTCTCCATCATTTTAAGTGGGAAAAATACAATGCTTTACACCTCAATCAAAACCTCCAACCAATTTCCTAAATCATCACTAAACGCAATAAAATGCTTACTTATGTTATAAACTATCATGTGTGGGCATAAAAATGCTTAAGCCCTTGCTTTCTGATCATCAAACAATTAAAGTGGTTGTTAAATTTGTTTTGTATGCATTAAAATGTACAGTTTGCATGTCACACCATAAACATTCTGTTTACGATATGGAAAGGCCAATAACACACAGCAATAAATAAATTGGTGAGAAACACTGCACACAAAAATTTGCAATAAAACAGCAATTTCCTGTAATAAACTATAACTTACCAGTTGAGGTGGAGACTTAAGGCTTGAAGAAAGCTGATTGGAAAGGAGCAGAAGACAGTTGAATAGCCATTATTTTACTTTTTTTTTTTTTCTGGTTGTAAAAGTTGATGGCACAGACAAGTCAGGTGAACAGGCAGCAAGTTCAAGTAAGCTATCCAATTCAGAGAACCCAATCCATATATTCTGTCATTCTGTGCTATTGTAAAAATTTGTGAATAGAAAAGGTTCAAGAGATTTGGTGAGAGCTTTAGAACAACAACAACAAAAAAAAAATTGCAAAATGGAACTTTGCACTTCTAATTGTAACATTCACATTTTCTTTGTATAACAATGCATGACAAAAAAAGGTCTTTTTGTTTAAAAGAAGGCATTCTTCACAGAAATAGAAAAAAAATCTAAAACAGAAGTTTATTGCAATTAACACTTATGTCAAAGAACAAAAAGACTTCAAATAAGCTACCTATCACTATACCTCAGAGAACTTGAGAAATGAGAGCAATCCAATCCCAAAATTAGTAGATGGATAGAGAAAATATTCTAAGAAATTTAAGATTCTTTAACTAATTTCTACATTTATGGAGAATTCGGGCTCTTCAAATTTGGTGACTCTGAAATACCCAAAACCTTTTGGAATCCTCTGGATTCACACAATCAAAGCAAATAAATAAATAAATAACCAATTTCCCATCTTTCTCTTTCTCCTCAGGCCTTCCTACTCCCTGAAACTCAACAATATTCAAATTAAGCCAATTGCTAACCCCACAATGGTTTCAAAGTGTTCAAGTGAAAGGAAGAGTCACACATCTACCACTTTAAATCAAAGGTTAGACATGATTAAGCTTAGTGAGGAAGGCGTGCCAAAAGAAAACACAGGATGAAAGCTCGGCCTCTTGCACCAAACTGTTAGCCAAGTTATGAATGCAAAAAAAAAAAAGAAAAAAAAAAGTTCTTGAAGGAAATTACAAGCACTGTTCCATGAAACACATGAACGATAAGAAGGCAAGACAGGCTTATTGCTGATATGGAGAGTTTTAGTGGTCTGAATAGAAGAAAAACCAGCCACAACATTCCCTTAAGCCAAAGCCTAATCCAGAGCAAGCACCTAACTCTCTTCAATTCCATGAAGGCTGAGAGAGATGAGGAAGATGTAGGAGAAAAGTCTGAAACTAGCAGAGGTTGATTCATGAGGTTTAAGGAAAGAATCCGTCCCCATAACATACACATGCAGAGTGAAGCAGCAAGTGCTGATGTAGAAGCTGTGGCAGGTTATCCAGAAGATCTAGCTAAGATCATGGAGGAAG
>NW_007741001.1:23326-24380 GCF_000696425.1 Galeopterus variegatus | reverse complement strand
CGAGGGTTGCAATCCCATTGCTGGTCCCCGGTCCGGTACGGGGGCAACACTGAGGGTTGCGATCCGTTGCCGGACACGGAAAAAGACAAAAAAAGACAAAAAAAAAAAAAAAAGAATATTCTTGATTCACAGGGGGAGAATATTCTTGATTCACAGGAGGAGGTCAAAATATCAACCCAAACAAGAGTTTGGTAGAAGCTGATTCCAGCTTTCATGGATGACTTTGAAGGGTTCAAGACTTCAGTGGAGGGAGTAACTGCACATGTGATGGGAATAGCAAGAGAACTAGAATTAGAAGTGGAGCCTGAAGACGTGATTGAATTGCAGCAGTCTTATGATAAGACTTTAACAGATGAGGAGTTACTTCTTACGGCTGAACAGAGAAAGTGGGTTCTTGAGATGGAATTTACTCCTGGTGAAGATGCTGTGAACATTGTTGAAATGACAACAAATGATTTACAATATTACATACACTTAATTGACAAGGCAGTCACAGAATTTGAGAGAATTGACTCCAATTTGGAAAAAAAAAAAATTCTTCTGTGGGTAAAATGCTATCAAACAGTATAGTATGCCACAGAGAAATCTCTCATGAAAGGAAGAGTCAATTGAAGTAGCAAATTTTAAGAAATTGCCACAGCCACCCCAGCCTTCAACAATTACCACCTTGATCAGTCAGCTGCCATCAACATTGAGGCAGGACCCTCCACCAGCAAAAAGATTGTGACTCACTGAAGACTCAGATGAGTGTTAACATTTTTTAGCAATAAAGCATTTTTAATTAAGGTATGTACACTGTTTTTCTTTTTAATATAATACCATTGCACACTTGACCACAGTATACTATATACATAACTTTTATATTCATTGGGAAACCAAAAAATTCATGTGACTTGCTTTCTGATGATATTCCCTTTTATTTTATGAACTAAATTCTCAACTATCTCCAAGACATGCCTATAATTTCACTTGGAAAGAGAAGAATGGGGGCCGGCCCGGTGGCGCACTGGATAGTGCGCCGCTTGGGAAGCGCGGCGGCGCTCCCATCCGAGGG
>NW_007741001.1:13679-21696 GCF_000696425.1 Galeopterus variegatus | reverse complement strand
AAAAAACACAGACAATGAACATTTTATTTTCTAATTCTCTTACACAGGATTTTATAACTCTGCTAAAGTTGATACCCCAGGAGGTTTGTGGAATGCTCCTAGCTTAAAATAGACAAGAATCTTTACAAGAATTTTGCTGATTTATAAATGGATTGCCATTTTCCGGTTTTATATTTCAATTTCTTGCTTCCTACTACTGGACTACTAAGTCAAGTGTCAACAAACTATGGCCCACAGATTGCTTTTGAAAATAAAGTATTATTGGAACACAGACACATTCATCTTTGCACGTACGGATTCTTTCCCATTATAATAGGTGAGATAGCTATGGTCCAGGAAAGAAAGTAAATTCATTTTCACTGGCCAAAGCAAATCACATTTCTATGCTTACGATCAAAAGAATGGTAATGCATAATAATCCCTCAGGAAAAAATATATACTTGAACAGTTATACAGTCTCTGAAAATCCCTTAAACATATTTGGTTCTCCTAAAAATGAAAAGTAAAACAATCATGCTTCTAGAAGAAAACAGAAGAATAACTTCATGACTTTAGCAACTGTAAGGAAAATGAAAAATGGTCACCTTCCCTCAGCTGTTCAGAATCTTGCCAATCTTAGCCTGTCTGATGTACATACATTAGCTGCACACGTGTGCCCAGGTGTTCTTTGGCTTTGTCTGATGTAGATATGTTAACTGCGTAGGTGTCCCTTGGTTACTTGACTTGCATCCAGGTTTTCCCTGGTTATCTGACAAGTATAAAGAACAGATGGTTCTGATCCACAGTGCGCTCAGGACACCCCTGGGAGGCCACCAGGCTACCTCTGTTGCTGGATCTTCTGCTAGATCTGTTGCTGGAGCTGCTGCTGCTGCTGCTGCTGCTGCTACTGCTGCTGAGGCTGCCTGAGGGCTGAGCTCGCAATCCGGATAAAGCATGTCAACCTTGCCAATGGCTCCCAGGATCTTTTCCAATTACCTAGCTCACGACCTGCATATGAGGGGTCTGTGACCGAGCCCAGCAACAGGTTTGAAGGGCCTGTGACTCAGCCAGACAACAATATTTTTTTCTTTTTAAACAGGACACATAAATATTAACCATAAAAAGAAAAAAATGGGTAAATTATTAACTTCTTAAAATTAACCTCTGTTTATCAAAAGAGTACATTTATAAATTGAGTAGGCACTGTAGGCATTCAACAGACTATGAGAACTATTGGCAATATACATAGCTGACAAAAGCTTTTGTTTCAGAATACAACAATATTTTTTTCTTTTTAAACAGGACACATAAATATTAACCATAAAAAGAAAAAAATGGATAAATTATTAACTTCTTAAAATTAACTTCTGTTTATCAAAAGAGTACATTTATAAATTGAGTAGGCACTGTAGGTATTCAACAGACTATGAGAACTATTGGCAATATACATAGTTGACAAAAGCTTTTGTTTCAGAATATTTAAAAAACTCTTACACATTAAAAAGAAAAAAAATAAGCCAATCAAATAAGCAAAATTTGAAGAGGCATTTTAAAAAAGAGAATCTCTAAATGACAAATTAGCATATGCAAGGTCGTTCAGAATCATTACTCATTAGAGTATGTAAATTTAAGTGACAATTAGATAAGATACTACTGCACAAACATCAGAATGTCTAAAATTAAAGACAAACAAATAATAAAAAATAACTCCGTAATACTGTTTGCAAGGAATGTGGAGCCACAGCAACTCTCACACACTGGGGTGGGAATTTAAATTAGTTCAAACATTTTGGAACTTGTCTGGCAATATATACTGGTATTAAACATATGACCCAGCAATTTTACTCCTTGAGATATATCCCCAAATAATAAGTACATGTGTCCACAAACAAATATGTGTAAAAATGTTCATGGCAATTTTATTATTAATAGTCCCAAACTGGAAACAATGCAAGTGTTTTTCAACAGGTAATTGGGTAAATAATTCATGTGTACCACTTATAAATACACCACACCCATTATAAAAAAAGAAGAGCAATTGATACAGACAAGCTCATGAATTAATCTAAAAATTTTATGTTGAGCAAAAATAAGTAAATAATGCCAAATACAAAAGAGTACATAGTGTATGGTTGTATTTATATGAAGTTGAAAGACCAGCAAAATTAACGGTGATGGAAATCAGAATAATAGCTACATGTAGGGGCAGGATGCATTGACTAGGAAGGCCCATGAGATAACCTTCAGGAAAGTTGACATGTTCTGTATCTTAAACTGGGAGCTCTTCACAGTTATATATAGAGGTAAAATGTTTGAGCTGTAAATTAAGATTTGATTATCTATTGTATGTGATTTATAACTTAATAAAAAAACATAATTTTTTAAAAGACAAAGAGAACATGGTATAAATATATAATAGTTAAATGTCTGCTATAATGAAGTCACCAATTGACTGACGTAGTGGAATACAAAATCCACAATGAAAAAGACATACAATTATATGTATATATTTATACAAGAATTGTTCCTTTACACAAATGATGAAAATATTAGATGAACATTTTAATAAATAGTGATCAAAATATTGGTTACATATTTAAGAAATTAAGAAAGTTGAATTATTTACTTATTTTATATTTTATAATAAATATTGAATTGTTCTGTTAAGAATGAGTCTGGAGTGATCTGGGAATAGGCAAGTGTGCCTAGATCATAACCATCTGGGGGGGTAGAGTAATGAATCTGTTTTGAAAGATAGACAGGAGTCCGATGATCCATCTTCCTGGAGACCAGAGGAAGGATCTTTTATTAGATTACAAGTGAGTTGAAAAAGTCATTATTGGATTTTTCCAGAAAGTGGCAAAATGTCTGAGTTGATGGCTGTGTGGTCCATCTAGGAGAATCAACTCTTCCATTCAGTAGTTTTCACAGTGGCACTAAAAATGCAGAGCCACCAGAGCCGAAGGTATTGAGTGAAACAGAAAAATAAAGGTCTCACTGGGGGCCGGGGAAAAATTACGAGTACAATCGAATGGACCTCTCTGACGCATTGGCATGATGTAAGTGTTTCAGAACTTTCACAACCCTAGGGGTAGAGACCTCCCTCTTCCTTCCTCCTGACTACAGATTGGGATGGAATTTTTCACTAATCCAGATAGAGTTTCATAGTTATAATAAAGTTTCTTAAAAAAAAGAGAGAGATGGATATTTTCTTTATATTTGAACTTGTGGACAGAGAATATACCCACAATAACATTTCTGGTTATATTGAGGTTTAGATACTCTGTGCTACTAAACACCTAAATATATTGGATTCTAAAAAAATTATAAATCAGTGACTAGGTGCCAAGAAAAGAAAGGCATCCTACAGAGACCAATAATAAAACCTGACCTCAGTTAGTTCAGAAGCCAACAAAGAATATATGCTGATCCCTGAGAACAGAAAATTTTATTTCAACAGCTATGTGGAAGAAGAAGAGACAAAGCCCAGAGATCATGAAAGGTTGGAAGGACCATTGGAAATCTGTGCAAAGAGCTAGAACATGGAATGAACACATGATTACTGATAATTTTGAACTAGGAAGAAAAATATCCACTAAGGAGGAATAACACAGATGATTTTCTATTTGAAATTTGGCTTTCAGTGGAGGAAGATTAGTGTATCTTCTGCTATTCTGTGAGATTTCAAACTTAATTGAAATTATTTAGAGTTTGAAGAGATCCTAACTCAATAATTATTTTAAAGTAATTCTGATTTGTGTGACTTAACACAAGGAAACGAAAAGGATATATGTGTTCAGGAGGGATATTTTTCTGACATAGGCCTCAGAGAATCTTCACAGCTAAAGTCTCAGCAAACATAAGTTTATGATCAAAAATCACAAAATGTGAGGAAATTAAACCTAGTTGAACTAGGACTATCTAAAAAATAAAAAGTAAAGTTCAGACTCTACAAAACTGTATAGATTAGATTTTGGGACACCTAATATAATATTCTGATTGGCAGGCAGAATGGGAAAACATTGCATGTAGGAGCAAAGCAGATTTAAAATTTATATAGACGAGCAGTGTCAAGGCCATTCTTCAGTGGTTTATAGCACCTGGCCCCTGGCTGATACAGGCAGGTCTGTGTTCTTAGTGGTGAAGTGAACTAGATGACTATAGAGAATTCAGAGAATAAAAAAAGGGGTACTAGCAGGAACATAAAAATATATACCCTATAGGACTTAGGGACACCATTTTGTTTGGAAAGAGTGTCAGGCCATATGTACATGTCATAATTTGTAAAAATTTGGGTGGTCTGTGTTCTTAGTGGTGAAGTGAACTAGATGACTATAGAGAATTCAGAGAATAAAAAAAAGGGGTACTAGCAGGAACATAAAAATATATACCCTATAGGACTTAGGGACAACATTTTGTTTGGAAAGAGTGTCAGGCCATATGTACATGTCATAATTTGTAAAAATTTGGGTGTTCTAAAGAACAGTAGCAAAAAATAATGTATAAGCTTGAGTGCAAATTGACAGATCAAGCTAACCTCTTCTGGCGATTCAATGATGATTTCCAAGACACTGGACTTGAAATGTCTTATTTTGGCTGAAATCAACATTAGTTCTATGTTACTGTTGTTTGTTCTGCCATTTTCTCTTCATTGTGAATGTTTTGGGAACATGCAATTTTATAATTTAGTCTCCTAGGTTTGCCTATATATCTCTCAAGTTCACAAAAGTAATTCTGGGCCAAGATATCTGTATAAACTTCACCGACATTTGAGAATTTAAATAGTCAACAAATTTCAGCTAAATATTTTCACTGTTATTTAAAAATATACTCATACTCATGACTATTGTTATTTTGAATGACATATCCACATTGAAAAATTATAGTATGTAATTGTTTGTAGATTTTCTAATAATATTTAAAATTTTAGAGCTTGAGTATGTGATTGTTCTCTGTTTACCAATGCATCATACTATATCATATTAACTACTTGTTAAGATTATAATAATTTAATACAAATAATTTATAGCAGGCTGATTATGAGTAATTTCTAATTTTTAACAGAGCACCTCTTTTGTGTAATTTTAAATCCATTTAAAACTATTCTAAGGCACAATACAGAAAATATTTTTTATATAAAGAAAATATTAGGAATGGGCTGATAGTCTTGAATATTCTGCTAAGTGTGCTGACCTCATTTGAGTGATAAATTGTTGAGATTAGCTCTCTAATTCATTACAGTCAATTCTTTTGAAAATTGTAATAGATATTTCAGTGAATTAGAGGACTAATCTAACAATCTGCCAAACAAGCTAACCTGATAGTTTGAAGCTTTCCTGGGTATAATGAAATTTTAAACTAAGAGAGATCATATCCCATGAGCAACAAACTTAGATACTCTATATAACGTAATTTTGAATGGTAATTATATTAATGAAATAAGATTTTAGAAGCATTTCAAATCCATACATTTCTACAAAGAATTGTTTAATCAACCTCCTAAAACAGGGCTAGTTTAATTTTCTAAATTTCATAAAATGCTCTTTTTAAATAAATACTTATCAGTGACAAAGTGATCAGTTCTGCCTAATCTATTTAAAGGTATTTTTTTTTTTTTATCTGTGCCATCTGGGCAAAATCCCATTGGTGTGTGTATCTTATTGGTGGAGTGTATCTTATAAATAATCAGGAAAACTTTCTAAAGTTGATTTAGAGAATGCAAATGACTGAGAAAAAAGTCAAGTATTGAAGTTTTATTTACTAAATTCAACATGACATTATTTGGTTCTGTTTGCCTCAAAGGCACCACACAGTTTCTGACTCAAAGAGGCAGAATCAGAAATTGCAACATCACAGCTTTCAGCATACAAAATAACACACACGTATAAGTAAATGGGGCTGCATGGGCCAGGTGAGCAAATGTGTGTGTGTTTGTATGTGTATGTAGGGAAATGTGTGTGTAGTGGGGAGGCATAAAACGGAAAGGAGAAAATGTTTAAGTATTTCCAAGTTACATGGAGTTTCCACATTACATATTCTAATGCTTCTATTAAAACTTCATTATGGGACTTAAGGCTGCAAAAACAGTTCTATATCCATGCAAGTAGCAAGAACATGCTTATTTTAGTGCCTATTCAACTAGGGTCTCTTAAAAATTTTCCCTGGGCTGGAAAAAATTTACCAGTCTGTACAAGACAAGCACCCCCTGGTGGACGCTGTGTGCTTCTATTTTTTGTAACAGTATTCAGCATACAGTGTTTGAATCCAAAAATCTTCCCTGCTTCTCCTACCTATAACATTATGTCCTCCGCCATACTTCTAGCTAGGGATTTGCAAGATAACTCACAGGTTAGAGCTGAGGGTTGGTTCTTCAGAATTGAAAAGGATGATCAAAGGAAGTTCGATGTGTGAAGAATTGATGGGCAGGATGGGAAAGATTTATACTATAGCCTGAAAGAAAGATCCAAAATCACCACCAGAGAAACCAGATGTGATAGTCAAGACATTAATATGTAAAATAATTATGATTAATGCTTATTAAGTACTTAATTGTTTCTCGATAGTGTTATTTACATTATTAGCTCATTTAATCCTTTAACAACATGATTAAGAACCATTACTAACCCCCTTGTATTTTTTTCAGATGGGGAAGGCATAGAGGTAGACAAAGCATCTTGGCCAAGGACATACAATTAATATATAGCTGACCTAGGATTTGCACAGAGGTAGGCTGATTCTAGAAACTGTCAAGTGGTAACAGCATTAGATATTTGGATGCACTACTTTTTTTGAGGAAAGCTATATTTTAAGCAATCTCTTTTATAACACTACATGTATGAGAAAGTAGAGTTAATGTACCTGGCAGGCCACAGGAACATTTGGATATTTCTAATTGTTTGATGACCTTGCATCACTGGACAAAAGAAACTTTGGTGATCATCACATATTTTCCCATAGCTGAAATAGTTTAAAAAAATCCAGAACCGTGAGGCTATGCAACACTGTAGAAATCACTGTGGTGAGGATCTGTATGAGCTCAAAATTCATGCAATGCGGCTAGCAATTAGAACCCTTGCTAGAGTGAATGAAGAATCGAGCTCAGATACATTTCAAGACTGAACTTAACAGTTTCCCATTACGACATGTTCTATCCAGGCAGTGGCTGTTCTGTTGCTCAGGAGTATCTCCATGTCTCTTGGAATGCTGAAATACAGATCTACCCATTCTAACTTGCAACATGCTCATTCTGTTGATATCAGTTATGGCCATGCATCAGTGTTAGTTTTCATCTCTTCCTCTTTGGAAGTGGCTCTTTCCATAGTAATGAACAGGGGAGGCTGTCATGAGTTGTGTCTCCCACAAACTAAACATGTTCGGTAGTTTGGAGCCAACTATCTTGAGATGCCAACTCAGAAACGTATCATGAAGGGCATAATTCCCATGTTGCTCTGGCAGTGAGGTCCCTCTTCCTCAATGCACTAAGACCTGTATTACACTAATCATCTAGATGCACAAATATGTCATATCTAGTCTAAGATATCCAAATTTTTCTTGAGATGTCCTCAAAAGTGGATGCAGAAGGGACTACTAGATTACCTGTTACCCACACTAAGATATTATAATCATCTCTCATACAAGTTTTTCTACAAATTGACACCTGATTGTCAACAATGGGTGCATCTATATATGAAAATAGATCTTAAATTATTTTTAAATTTCTTAAAATTTATGTGCTTAACATTTATGGCATGTTGCTGGTGTGAGAAACTTCTTGTAAATTGAAGGGTAGGAGACACTGATATGCAGAGACACGTATTTCTACCCTTTCCCAACAGACTGGGATGTATTTTCCTCATTCGGTATTGCATTCATTGGAAACAGTAATAAGGGAGTGATGGTTCACAATCAGGTCTCTGTTACCAGAATGTCAGACAAAATATCTGGCTAAGAGATAGATAACTGAAGAGAAAATTGGAACACTTGTATTACACAAGTTGTTGGGAGCTAATGTTTCTAATATTGAAAGTTCAAAAGCAAA
>NW_007741001.1:11288-12794 GCF_000696425.1 Galeopterus variegatus | reverse complement strand
AACAGCTTTATTGAGATATTTTATATTTATATCTTAAATGTATTTTGAAGTGTGCAATTCAGTGTCTTTTAGTATGTTCCCAGAATTGTGCAATCATCACAGTGATCTAATGTTTGAACATTTTCATCACCTCAAAAGGAACAGCCATACCTGTTAGCAGTCATTTCACATTTACCCCTTCCCACAGCCCCCAGCAACTACTAATCCAGCACTATGGATCTGCCTATTCTGTGCATTTTCTATAAATGGAATCATACAATATATGGTCCTCTGTAACTAGATTCTCTCACTTAGAATAATATTTTCAAGGGTAATCTATGTTATAGCATGCATCAGTACTTCCTTTCTTTCTATAACCAGTTAATATCTCATTGCATGGATATACCACATTTTGTTTTTCCATTCATCAGTGGATGGACATTTTAGTTGTTTCTTTTTTTTCTATTATGGAAAATACTGCTATGGACATTTAAATACATTTTTTGTTTGTGTAGACATATGTTTTTATTTCTCATTAATATGTACCTATGAGTAGAATTACCATACCATATAGTGACTTCATGATTTAACATTTTGAGGAACTTCCAAACCATTTCCCAGAGTGATGTACTATTTCACAATCCCATCAGCAATGTATGAGGGTTTCTATTTCTCCATATTTTTTATAATCCTTGTTATTTTCTCTTTGTTTAATTTTAACTACTCTGAAGTGTGAGAAGTTGTTTTTCACTGTGGTTTTGGCTCATAATTTTCTAAGAACTAATGAGATTGAGTACCTTTTCATGTGCTTATTGGCCATTTGTATATACTCTGAAGAAATGTCTACTCAAATCTTTTGCTCATTTTTAAATTACATTATACATCTATTCACTGTATAATTTTAAGAGTTTTTCATATACGGATACAAGTCCCTTATCAGATATATGCTTGGCAAATTTTTTCCCCCAGTTTGTGTATTGTCTTTTGTCTTAGTCCGTTTTGTGCCACTGTGACAGAACACCTCAGATCGGGTAATTTATAATGAATAGAATTTTATCGGCTCACAGTTCTGGAGGCTAGGAAGTCCGAGGTCAAGGTGTCAGAATCTTGCTAGGGCCTTCTTGCTGCATCATTGCATGGCAAAAGGGCAATGAGAGGGAAAGGAAGAGAGAGAGAGAGAGAGAGAGAGAATGAATTTGCCTTTTCCATTTTCTGTGCCTTTTTGCTCTATCTGAGCCCCAGCCAATCAGCTGGTTTCTGCTCATGTTGAGAGCAGATCTTCCCCACTCAGATGCCAATCTCCTCTGGAAACATCCTCACAGGCCCACCCAGAAACATGCTTTACCAGTTCTCTTGGTATTCTTTAATCCCGTCAAGTTGACACCTAAAGTTAACTATTACTTCTTTTTACTTCCTGATGGCTTCTTTTGAAGCACAAACTCTTTTCACTTGATGATATTCAATTCATTTATTTGTTTTGCTTTGTAGTTTATACCTATGTTTCATATCTGAGAAACAATTGCCTAA
>NW_007741001.1:7951-10926 GCF_000696425.1 Galeopterus variegatus | reverse complement strand
ATTTATTTGTTTTGCTTTGTAGTTTATACCTATGTTTCATATCTGAGAAACAATTGCCTAAGCTAAGGTCATCAAGATTTACTCATATGATTTCTTTTAAAACGTTTTATAGTTTTATTTTTTACATTTAGGTCTATGATCAATTCTTCCACAAGTTGATGAGTGTAATTCTTTATGCCTCACACGAAAAAGAGAAAGAAAAGAGGGCACAATTCATATAAGCAGAGACTTCTGTCTCTCAGACTGGCAGTGTCCAAAGCTGAAACAGTCAAAACTGAGCACACACACTCTACTGAACCTCGTGTCATATGATCTCTGTTGTCTGGCTAGCAATACACAGAGCAAGGACCTTTCTCCATCTGACTCAGCTTAAGTTCATCATAATTTTTATTTCTTTTTCCAATAGTTAATATTCAAATGCAAACCACCTTGGAACAGATACAGTAGATTTACTCTTAATACCCATTCTCATCGTATTTAACTTTCTAGAAAGGGCTGAAAGCTCTAAATGCCCTGAAGGATTCTGCCTGTGACTTATGTTCCTCTGCCCAAATATATCTGCATTGGTCTTCAGTGTGGAAGTGAACCACATGATACAGAAGCTGCACATGGGTGGCTTGATCTATAGAGCAACGAGCATCATAGAGGCCTCCAGTTACTGTGGCAGATTTTTTTAGTTTCTAGTCACTAACATCTAAAGTGCTGAGCGTGACAGCAACTCTAGTGGTGTCATTGGCTGTATGTTTTCCCTGTATTGTCCCTGGCTGTATGTTTTCTAGTTATATGGAAACCAACCATGGTTCTCTGGTTCTCTAATAAATCATTTTACGTTCAAGCTAAACCAAATGGATTCCATGATTTGCATCTAAGAACCATGATTGATACAGTCCCCACCGTCTCCACCCACCCACACTCACAGCCTGGGCTGGTAATCAATTGTTTAAGACACTATCCCTACAAAATGCTTCGTAGCTTCCTTGGTTCTGACCTTACTTTCTATTCCTGACTCCTTCCCAATCCTTTTCTTCTGCTGTATAGAACATTCTGAGAAAATTCCTCTATACCATTAATTCCAGTATCCAAAATTGTTCTATTTCCCAAATCACCAATTTGTTTTTTGTTCTCTGTCCTAGTCACTTAGCCAACTGATACCAATTAATATTTTTACCATCTTGATACTTTTATTTTCCCCTATTTTTTTCTATTTTGTCTTCATTTCTTGCCCTTTCTGAGTCAATTATATGGTCCATTATTTAATAATTCCCC
This sequence comes from Galeopterus variegatus, assembly GCF_000696425.1. Taxonomy (NCBI): domain Eukaryota; kingdom Metazoa; phylum Chordata; class Mammalia; order Dermoptera; family Cynocephalidae; genus Galeopterus; species Galeopterus variegatus. The sequence continues at coordinate 9,660 of NW_007741001.1, read as the reverse complement.
CTTGTTCTTCTGAGTTTTATTTTGTCTTCTGGGCAGCTGAACATAGCTGGAGAAAAATCATCTAAGCTAGCAAGTCACTATTACTGTGAATTGAAGATCACACACCGTAACTAGGCCCTCCATTTGGCTCACATATTATCCAATATTTATTTGGTCAAATTGCACAACAAATATTCCACACATCCCATTGACCCAACATAAAACACTCTTGCTGCTGCCATCGCTGTTAGCAGATGATCAACTTCTTCACAGGGCAATGTAGAAAACCTTTAAAAGAAACTATCAAAACTTGTTGCCCCATATCTGCACATATATTGGAATTTTATTCCATTAAATTTTCCTCTCTTTTACATTCTTATAAAATCTTATGCTTCTAACTGTAAGTGCCTTGCTCAAATAATATTTCAGGAAGACAAGGAGGAAGGAAGGGAGGGAGGGAGAAGGGTGGGATGGAGGAAGGAAGGATAAGATGGAAGAGAAGCCCATACACATCTCTTTTTGCATATGTGATGAGATGCTGATAACAGAGCCCTCCAGGATTCTTGATGTGCAGCTCAAGCAGAGAGCACAAATTAAGTGATTCACTATCTCTGGCAGCATCAGGGAACTGTTAGTTGCTGCTATTTTTTTCTAAGTAAAAGATTTGACCTTTAATATGTGTGATCCGTTTTTGCTAAAATTCAATAGGAATTGGCTAGATTTTTGTGGGATAACTCTAGCACTGTGGCTAAAAGGGTGGCAAAATGCAATGAATGAGTTGTATTTCCTGGATAGCCCTCTCACATTTAAGGTGTGGACAGCACATGTGGCTGAAGAGGAGGGTTTGCAATAACAAGGAGTCTTCTGTGAATTCTCAGCTATGGAAGCAGAAGTTCACAGTGCGGGTAATAATATGTCTCAATATGCTTCTTACCACTGCATGCACAACCTCTCCCTCCCAAATCTGGGAGAGCCAAAAAAACCCAATCCCTTAATAGAGATAGAACCTTCTTGGCATGTATGTATTATATGCCTGTCCATCTACTCAGGAGAATTTTGGTTTCTTCAGAATTTTTGAGGTACTCAGACCTTTGATATAAACCAAGAGTTGAAAGATTCTAGGATGTGTTTTACTGACAGGGCATCAGTTCAACAAACATTTTTTTTCCAAGATACTGAAAAACCACTCCATTTCTAAGAAGCACATCCTATGTCAGGCTATTTTAAAGGAATCCCTACTTCAAAAAAACGGACAGTTTACATCAAACTTTTGCAATTCTTATATTCAATTCTAAGAAAGCACATTTTCAAAATTCAATCAGGTTTCCAGTTGATGTCTACATGATACAAATCCAGAGAAAAGATTTATTACAAATTCTTAGAGGTAGCTGTCTGGGAAACTGAAAGGGGCAAATTCCATTTATTAAATGTCTCTGCAGAATCACCTTGTTTTACCCTACTTTGGATCTTTTACTATTCTAGGTTCACGAAGCCATCTTAGTCATGATAATCATACTGATAGTACTCTCCTATCAGACGCTTGACTAAGGTGACCAACTTGTCCTGGTTTGCCCAAGATTGTTCCATATTTAAAACTGAAAATCCCTGAGTCCTAGAGACACCCTCAGTATTGGGCAAATCAGGATGGTCGGCTAGCCTGCTTTGGACCCTCTTCATCCCCAAATACCTTGGCGCTATTTTTTTTTTTTTTTTTTTTTTTTTTTTTTTTT
>NW_007741001.1:5548-6827 GCF_000696425.1 Galeopterus variegatus | reverse complement strand
GTAGATAGGTGCTAACCCCCTACCCTGCCAATTTCTGTACTATTCACCTAATGAAGAATTTTCCTGTAGCATATTTACCCAAAGTCTCCATTCAAAACAAATATTACGGTATTAGCCTAAGTCTACCTTCACCATCTACCCAAGAGATAGCCAAGAGATAGCTTAATAATGAACTATCTGACTCCAAAGCTAAACAAAGTCAAAGTTCCAACCCTTCTCTCTACCATAACCTCTACCATTATCTTTAGGAACAGATCTGGAGCTGGGTGTTTTATCCTATAAATATAAACTCACCTCAAGCGTATCTTCTGCCATGGGACCTCTGTCCAGCATATAAACCAAGATTTGGTCCAGATGGAAGTTGATGACTGAGAGACTAGAGATAAGTCTGACTTGACAGGACCTTCAAAGCCTGTGGAAATGTGTGCTGACACAGAAAATAATTCACAAATTATGAAATTAGGTCCAGAACTTCTTGTAATAGGCTTATTTTGGGTTTGCTTATGTCTTCTCATTTGTCATTCCTCACTCATTTGCCTGTTTTACTTCTGTATTGACCAATTAAATAAACTTCTCCCTTCCAAACTTTGATTTCAATCAGATCTTACCTCTGCTTTCTAGGACATCACCTCTATGTTTCTATCCTTGGTCACGAGACTGAGGGATTTCCCATATCTCTGCTTTACAGACAGGCCTTACCAGACAGGTATTGGTAACAATCAGGCAATCTGATTTCAAAGACTTTTAGAGGCATCAACTATTCATTAGCAACGTTGTTACATGTATCTGTTAGCCATATTTTACATATCCCAATGTATACAGGCAATCACAATAGTCAAGAGGGGAATTTTCATGGCAAAAAGGTTTTAAAGTAATTTCATTGTGGACATGAAAATGGCCATGGATTATGGTTTACACATGCGCTGGTCCTGTCCTTGAATATTTGATTCTTCAAAACAGAATTCCTGTGCTATAATAAACATTTAAGAGAATCTATCAATATAGCATTTGTAAAAGTTGAGCATGGTGCTAAGTTCATCATTAAAGAGAAAAAATTACTCTGAATAAAAGCATATTTTTATCTTTAGTATTCTCAGTCTCAAACAGAACATGTAATAGAAATATCACATCTTATTTATGAAAGGTACACTCTAGTTACTAACGTTAAGAAGACTCACGTGTGGGTGTGTGTGGGTGTGTTTTTCCTGCCAAAGATGAAAGATGTAAGAAATACTCGTTAGTAGCTCACAGAAGGAAAATCCCTGATCAACACGGCTTC
>NW_007741001.1:2961-4267 GCF_000696425.1 Galeopterus variegatus | reverse complement strand
AAAATTTTAAGTTAGTTCCTTGATAAAATTTGAAGAGTCAGCTCCTCAAAGTTTGAAAAGCTGCATTTCAAGTCTTCAATAGCTACATGTGTCTAGACACTATCTCTTTGCCAATACACATTTCCATTATTGCAGAACATCATATTATACAGTGCTACTGAAAGAATAATAACTTGTTTACTACATGAAAGAGGACAGTCCTGGGGATCACTAGGAGAGGTAAGCACTGGCAGAGAAACTGCATTCAATGAAACCAAGGAAAGAGGGAGCAGCAAACCTCAAAGCAGAAGGATTGCAGAGCAGCAAAATTTATTATATGTGGCACAGTACCTGCTAACAAGTGGGCAGTGGCTCCAAGGTATGTCAAGGGGAATTGCTGTGATATGACCTGTTTATACTCATGAGCAAGCAAAGAATTGAATGTACCAGAGACAGAAAGACAGCTAGATAGTTATAGAGAGAATTATCTATGCATGATGCTCTCCAGTGTGACAAATCATCAGAGTGGGATGTTACAATGATTGACTTATTCTGAGTCATGTAAATTTACATATTGCACATGGGTAACACGTTTTCTATTTTAAATAAAAAATGTTTCCTTGTTTCTTTCTGATTATATAAATAATTCATGCTTTTTATAAATACTTCAAACAATATAGCAAAATGTAAGAGGAAAGTCAAAATCACTTGAAATTTTCAATTACTAGAGATAACTAACAATAACCTTTTGACGAGATAGATATGTAGAGAAATAAATATATGCATATGTACACACATATTGTTTTTTTATTTTATCTTTAACAATTTTGCTGTTAGCATTTTTGTTACAGTCTTTTAATCATACTCTTTTGTTATTTTGATATCTTCTTGTTCTCTCCACTAATCTACATGGTTGCACTGTTCACACACTCAAGTAAAAAATTTTGTGTATGGCCGGCCCGGTGGCGCACTGCTACAGTGCGCCTCTTGGGAGTGCGGCGGTGCTCCCGCCGAGGGTTCGGATCCCACATACAGACCAGCCGCTCACTGGCTGAGCGAGGTACGGGCGCGACACTGAGGGTTGCGATCCGTTGCCGGTCACGAAAAAAGACAAAAAGGAAAAAAAAAAAAAAAACTTTGTGTATGTATTTTCCTTATCTGTGTATGGAGTTAGGCATATAACATATACACATTACTGCAGCTTGATTTTTCTCACTTACAAATTATATTGTGAGGGCTGTTCGGTTTGCTCACTTGGTTAGAGCATGGTGCTAATAACACCAAAGTCAAGGGTTTGATCCCCTTACTGGCGAGTCACCAAAAATAT
>NW_007741001.1:0-1262 GCF_000696425.1 Galeopterus variegatus | reverse complement strand
GACCAACAACCTCATTCACTCTCTTTTTAAAGCCCTCCAAACCACACCCATGACCACCATTATTAATCCTTTCCTTACAGCATAGCCTTACAATCTATTCACCTCTTCAAGGCCCCACCTTTCAATTACTAAAATAGCATTTCCTATCCTCAACAGTTACAGTGCGGATTAAGCTTCTTTTTTTTTTTTTTTTTTTTTTTGTGACCGGTAAGGGGATCGGAACCCTTGGCTTTGTGTCGCCCGAACCGCGCTCAGCCAGTGAGCACACCGGCCATTCCTATATAGGATCCAAACCCGTGGCAGGAGCGCCCCTGCGCTCCCAGCGCTGCACTCTCCCAAATGAGCCATGGGGTTGGCCCAAGCTTCTAAGATATGAAATTTGGGGGACATGATTCATTCAATCCACAGCAGATGTAAACTAGAGTTGAGTTCTATATAAATTACTTTCAAACAGGTAGTCACTTGTGCCAGCCAGTCATTAAATTACCCAGTATTTTCCTGTTGAATTGAGATATCTTGCTTTTCACATACGTAAATTTATATATTCTGGAATCTACTTCTGAAGTCTGTTCTTTCCACTTATCTTTCTCTAAGTCTATGCCAATAGCATACTGACTTCATTACAGTGGCTTTATATTATTTTTAATATGTAACAAAGTGTATCTCTGCTTACCAGTCTTNGCTTTGCTAAGTGGCTGAGATTCTGGATTAGAGGAGATAATGTGGACCACAAAAAACAATTAACCACCAGTAAAGACTTGAGAGTAATCAGTCTAGATGATTGGAGCCAGCTGTGGCCTCCCAGCACAGTCACACCTGCAAGACTTGTATGCTCTGTAACAGTGAAAGATGTGGCATAAAAGAAAAATGTGGTATTACTTGTCCAATAGCACAGAAAGATTCACTCTAAAGCTGTACCGCCCAATAGTGGTATCCACTGGCCTCTTGTGACTATTCAACTCAATCAAAATTAGAGAAAATTTTGGGCCGGCCCGGGGTGCACTGCTACAGTGCACCGCTTGGGAGCGTGGCGGCGCTCCCGCCGAGGGTTCGGATCCCACATACAGACCTGCCGCTCACTGGCTGAGCAAGGTGCGGGCGCAACACCGAGGGTTGCGATCCCATTGCCGGTCCCGGTCCGGTACGGGCGCGACACTGAGGGTTGCGATCCGTTGCTGGAAAAAAAAAAAAAAAATTAGAGAAAATTTTAAGTTAGTTCCTTGATAAAATTTGAAGAGTCAGCTCCTCAAAGTTTGAAAAGC
>NW_007741000.1:19013-27352 GCF_000696425.1 Galeopterus variegatus | reverse complement strand
TGGATAAATATTTGCTGGAGTGTGTTTATGTTGATCTCAGTTGTGTGATGAATGTGGCTGTGTTCTTTTGGTTCAGACAACAGTGGATCAAGCAATGGAAGGGACCTTTACAGGTTTTCTAGTTCAACCCATCCACTTTCAGATGTAGGAACTGAGTCAGAATAACACGCAAAGGGTTACCAGAAGAGGGAGCACTGAATTTAAATTGCCTGGCTCTTAGGTCTCATTCTGTCCCCTGCACTGTGTGGGCTTTGGGTGTTGGGGGTGCTGCTGTCTATCAGGCTGCATGGAGTGGTGGTTTGAGGTTGTGGCTTGAAGGGTTTGTGTTTCCAATGGCTGTCACTGGGTCTTACCTTTAGAAGCCACCTAGACTGTATTTGCTGGCACATGTGGACTTTCATTTATTCTCCGTGCCATCCTGAATGTCATCCTGACCTCTCCCCCAATTTTCTCCCAGAGGCCCCTGGGCACCTACCCGGACGAGCACTTCACCGACGAGGCCCCGCGGAGGAGCATCGCCACCTTCCAGAGCCGCCTGGCGCAGATCTCCAGGGACATCCAGGAGCGAAACCAGGGCCTGGCACTGCCCTACACCTACCTAGACCCTCCCCTCATTGAGAACAGCGTCTCCATCTAGCCCCCTCCTCAAACCATCACAAGAAAAAGAAAGATCAAACCATGAGCAGGGCCAGCTTCTCGGGGTCCTCCAGACCCTTCCAGCCTCCCTGTTCTCAGTCAGCCCCACCCTTCTCCTCTGCAGTGTGGACCTTCTCTAGCTAAGACGGTTTTAGCATCTTATGAACTGGTCTCTGGGCTGTGAGGGGCCTGTACCGACTGCAGCATCCAGGGACAGAAGCCGCTGACCAAAGTCAAATGCACAATAGGCCCCTCTGAAAGGAAGGAGCCCCTTCCCCCTTGCCCTACTCTGGGCAGCCTCCAGTTCCAGCCTCTTGTGGGAATCTACCTCCTCTCATTGGGATGCCCAGCTTGGGTTTCTGAGCTCTCCCTCCCAAACTTTTTCTCCTACCTGTGCCTTTTTGTTTCCCCTTCCCTAGTACCAACCAACCCAGTTGCCTTCTCTGGAAGAGTGTGGAAAGAAGGGATGTGTGCCTGGATCTGATGTGTGGTCCCCTTTGCCCCTGGCATCTGTAAGGGGAGCAGAAGAGTCAGAGCCGGTTCACCTAGACCTCTAGCTGCAGTTCTCAGGGGTAGGCTCCCTGGCCTGGACGTGTATGTGGGGATCTCTCTCCAGCTCTCATCCTACCCACTTTCACCCCATTTTTTTCTTTTTGTCCTGGAGCCCAGCGAGTTCAATAAAAACCAACGTATTTGGCTCCCACTTCATTTTAATGTTTTGGTGTGTGTGTGGGGAGGTGAGGTGGGGTGGAGGGTGCCAGGGAATTGCAGAAAGTGGGAGCCACCATGAATCCATGGATCAGCTGTTCTGCAGACAGGAAGTCTCCCGGCTCATCTCGCCACCTAGCCACGCCATGTATTCCTGCCTTCACCTCCAAGCATGTCATCAGGAGGTGAAGGAATATTTGACTTAAGGGACAGATAGGAAAAATGTGGGTATTTTGCAAAGCCTCATAATCCAGCTTCTGGGCGTGGTAGTTGTCAGTGTTGCCAGTGAAATCCAGTTCTTCTGGAAGACTCAGCCTCTGGCCCTCTTTGGATGGGCAGAGTCACAAGATGCACTGTGACCATGTCAGGAGGAGAAATGATGTGGGTCATCTCCAGGCTGGTGTGAAGACCCTCCGGAGTTCTCTCTTCTCCCGATTCTGGAAGCACGTGCTGAGGGATCAGAGCAGAGGCTGCTGCTGCCTGAGTTGGACGTAGAACTGAGTGAGAAATAAACTTTTGCCATGTGAGCCATTGAAATGTTGGAATTCTTTGTTATTGTGGCAAAAGCTAGCCTATGTTGACTGAAATGGCTGGTAAGCTGGGGAGTGTGATTTTCTCCCTTTCCACCCCACAGCCCTTACAAATAGAGGTTTGTGCAGCCCTCATTCAGGCACCCATGTCTTCTCTCTCCACAGCCACCCAACACCTTCCCGGTTTCCTGCTTCTTTAGACCTCAGATCCAGCCCACCTTACCTCTTCTGCTACCGGAGTCAAATTCTGTGCCTGACCAAACACTGGTCAGGGCCTCTCTCTATCCAGAGTCACAGTATCTTTGAACAATGACAGGGTAACTGTTCCTCCATCTATGGTGCTGGTGGCAGGTGAATCAGATGGCTTCACACTACAGTGTCAGAATAACCAGTGACCTCCCCCCACCCATCACCCCCCACTCCCCTCCCCACCTCCACTGCCTCAGAGCCTCATAGACAAGGGCTTTGCTGGGCTGCAAAATCTCTCGGCCCCACTGTAGACCATCAACAACGTCTGCTCCTCCAGTCAGTGGGGATCTGCCAGCTGCCTTAGCCTGGGCTGCCGGCATCAAAAAAAACAAAAAATGCTTGTGGTACCAGCACAGCTCCATGGAAAGCTCTAGGTGTAGGGCTGGCCCGTGGCTCACTTGGGAGAGTGCAGTGCTGATGACACCAAGGCCACAGGTTCGGATCCCTATATAGGGATGGCCGGTTCGCTCACTGGCTGAGCGTGGTGCTGACAACACCAAGTCAAGGGTTAAGATCCCCTTACCGGTCATTTTTTTAAAAAAGAAAAAAAAAAGCAAAGCTCTAGGTGTAACCACATTTCCTGCCTAACTAAATTGCCAACCCAGAGTGCCTGCTATGTGGAAATTTTGGAGCAGCCACTGTCCCACAGACCTGGGAAAACACACTGTGTTTCCCCATCCCCTTCCAGCCCAAGAATCTTCTCCCTGTTCAACCAACCCCTTCAGGCTTTGCTGCAGTGTGTGCACATGCTTGCTCATGAGCGTGCTTGTGTGTGAAAGGGGGCAGGGGGGAGACTGGCTTTGGCTGTTGGATTTTCACTTCCTGGGTCTGTGATCCTGGGAGAAGAGGATTCCCACACCGTTGTGCACAAAGAGGTGTGTTTGGGGAATCTCACCTGCAGATCCCAACCTAAGAATTTAGCACAAATCATCAGATTTTGTTCACCTTAGAACAAAATCAAAGGAGTAAGAAATACCCAGAAGTGCCCTCTTGTGGCCAGCAGGGCAGTGGCCGAGGCTGGAGGGGTGGGCCCCTTCAACCCTGGTCTTGACTTGGAACTAGCAGCGATCAGGGCAGGGCAGGGTGGTGTGTCCCCAAGAGCATGAACACTCATTGGCTTGCACAGACGTAGCACTGAAGGCAAGCCCATCTTAAAAATGCCCCTGAACCAGAGAGGGAGGGACCAGGGTGGATCACTGGAATCTGTTTTCCCAGAAAGCCAGCTTGGAGAGGGATTTATTGGGGAGACATACTTGGCTGCACAGAGGACTTCTGCTCTGACTCTGGACAGCTGTGGGACAAGACACGGGGAAGGGGATCATGACGAGTTGCGGGAGCCCTGCCAGGGGTCTTTCTGCAGCTTGTACTCTGGACCCCTCCATGGTTTTTGGTCAGTCGGAAAGGCTGACTGGTATGGCCCTCTTTCCCCAACTGGCTTGAGCAAGTCCCTCCTCCTCGGTGGCCCAAACCTGTCAGATAAATGGGTGGCATGAGAAGACGTGGAAAGTCCCTTCCAGCGTTGACGTTCTAGGATCTGCTTGCCTCAGGACTGGTTAATGGACACGCAATTACAGCCAGATAGGAAAAATTAGTCCTACTGGAGTACAGTCAACTCAGGAATCTATAATTAACAATGATTTACTGCATGTTACCGAATGACTAGAAGAGAGGAGCTCAAATGTGCACGTCACAAAGAAATGATTGGGTTTTGCAAGGATGAATATGCTGATGGCCCTGAATGGATCATCACACAGTGTATACACATATTGAGATACAACTCTGTACCCCATAAACATGTACAAGCAATATGTTTCAATAAAAAAATTTTTTGTCGACTTCGGGGAAGTGGCTATGAACCCCCCAGGCACAACCCCTGCTTCCACCGGCTCACAGGTGGTGGAGAGACGACAATAAACACATAAACAGATAATCCTTTCAGGCGGTGGTGAGTGCAGTCGGGAGATACAACCAGGGGTGAGCAAGTAGGCTGGAGGTGGGGGTGGGGACAACATTAGGTACGGTGCTCAGGTCTGAGGAGGTGACACTTGAGTTGAGACCTGGATGACAGGAGCAAAACACTCTTGAAACAGCTTGGGGAAAGGAAAGAAGTTACAGACCAAGGATGGGGCAAGTGCAAGGGTCCCGAAGGGCACATGTTCAAGGAAAAGAGAAGGCCAGAGCGGCTGGAAAAGGTGTCAGGTCATGCACGGTCCTGTCAGTCTGGGGAGGTCCTTCGATTTGATTCTAAAGACAGCACTGGTTTAAGCTCTGGTGAATTTTAAGCAGGGGAGTAACCCAATTTGGTTTTTTTTCTCTGTGTTCTAAGGGAATGCGGCCCCAGGAGTTGCTCCCTGCTTTGCAGGGCTTGGGGTGGGGCAAGGCGGTGGGGGCAGGGGTGCCTAGCAGTGTGGACCTGGCTTCCTGCGTGGGTGGCCTGTCATGAGCCACCCCAGCAAGCGTGCATCCTTCCCAGGATCCTCTCCTGCTCTCAGGGTCCCACCCCTGGTCCAGGAGAACCTGTTCTTCAGCCCAATGAGCACCTACCAAGAGTCATGTGTCCACGTTTTGGTCGTAACTGGGGAGTGCCCCATTTACATCCTCATGTTAATCCCTTCCATGGCCCCAGCCACATTCACATCCCCAGTATCCCCACCTCCATCACTATTTCCCTTGGGAACGTAATTCCCACTCCAGACTTAAGCCCTTGTCAAACCCAGAGCTGCCACTCCTGCTTTTCTGGGAGAGGGATTGGCTGGGGGGAGCTCTAAGGATAGTGGGTTGTGACTTGCAGAAGCAGCTTTTGGGGGATGGAGGTAGATCTCGCCGCTGTGGTCATACCCATCCTCTTCTACACTTCAGTCCCCTTCTCTGTTTCCCCAAAGCCCTCTCCTACCTACCCTGTCCTCCAGGCCACTTATGTGCCCTTGCCTGCTCCTCGCCTCCACACAGAAGGATCTTACCACTGGATTAGAAAGGTTAAGTGTGGGCCTCTCACCCAATATGCCCCAGGACTCTGCATCCCAGAGGGGCCTGGCAGTGCAGTTTTCCAAGACCCTGAGCCTCAATTTGCCCAAGCCAATGCCTGGCTCCCTGCCAAGCCTTAGCAGCCCCCTGGGGGCACAGTCTCCAGGGAAGGGGAAGAGCATATAGGAAGCAGGAGGCTGGGAGAGCTGTATGGAATTTGCATCCTAAGATTGCAAATTTGCATCTTGAGGCTCCCAGTGTGCCCCAAGAGTCATTGGAGTGACTGAGCAGAGCCCAGGAAGGCGGGCTTGACCGGCCTGACAGCTCCTATCCTCAGCCTGGGACAGTATTGTGCCCAGGTGATGAGACATTCCTGCCAGTCAGCCAGAGCTCAGCCATGACCCTCATCCTGAGCCTTCTCCCCTCCCCAACCCCATCCCCCATCACTTCCTGCCCTTCCCTTACCCTTAACCCAACCGAGCTCTCCTCTCTGAATCTTCATCCTAATTCCAAACCCATGGGTGGTTCAGTCCCCAACCCCGACCTTCTTCTTATCCCTAACCCTTCCAACCCTCATTACTAACCCATCCAACTGTTAAGATTCATGTTCTGAGAGTCTCTCAGGTACCAGGTACTATGCTAGGAGATGAGGAGAAAACCAAACCAAATAGTGGACTGTTTAACTGACTAGGGAAAATGGACACCAATCAAAGATGTTAGAAGCTACAGTGCTGTGAGAGCTATTAAGAGTTAAATTTGGCCTTCCTCGAAAAAGCAATTATTGAGCTAAGCTCAGAGAGAAGAGGAAGCACCAACCAGGTCCAAGACGTAGAGAGGGAACAGCATGTGCAAAGGCCCTGGGGTGGGAAGGAGCTTGACCTCACTTCTTTCAAGTCTTTATGCAAAAGTCCCCTTCCCAAGGAGCTCTTTCCTGGCCACTCTATGTCTAACATTTGCTCCCTATACTTTATATTATCCCTCCCTGCTTTATTTTTTCTCTTCAGCATTAATCACTATTTACCATACTGTTTAATTTATTTGGTTGCTAGGTAATATTGTCAATTTCCTTCACTGGAATGTAAGCGCTGTGAGAGCAGGGCTTTGCTTTGGCTACACTGTCCTCTCAGGGCCTGACACAGGGCTGGGTGCAAAGTAGGGGCTCAGTTAGTGTCTGCTGATGAATGAATGAAAGGCACATAGTCCCGACAGAAGACAGCAAAGGGGAACACGATGGGGGACAAAGCCAAAGAGGCAGGTCATGGGGTCATGTGGAGGGACGATGTCATTGTCCCTAAGGCAAGGAGAAGCCACTGCCAGGCTTGATTGGGGGTGGGGGTGGGGCCTAGGGGGTGATGTGAGCAGATTTGGGTCTTGAAAAGATCATTTTCATCCCTAACTCCAACCACATCCCTATCCCTAAATTAAACCTGAACTGCAGTCTCATCCCCTTTCCTCATCCAATCCCAAACCTACTGCATCTTCTCTCCATCTCAGAATCCCAACTCCCTTTAACCCTAACTTGGCCCAGGCACTGTGTGACCTTCCCTCGATAGTGACAGAAGGGTGCCACCAGAGAGGAAACTGGGGCTGACGCTTCCTGGTTGGCAGGAGCTGCCCCTGGCAGGCGGAAGGGAAGAGGGCAGGTTCAGAAAAAGGAGACAGGAATGTGACTCTTCACTCTCTCTGGGTTCCAAACGTCATCTGCAGAGAGTATAACTCTGACCCTCTCTGGTCATTGCTCCTCGTATTAGTCCTGTCACCTCTCCTTCCTGTCCCAGAGACTGACCCATCCCAGCCCTTATTGCGCTGACTTCTGTGATCCTGTCAGAAGCTAGTCCCCGATCCCACCCTGGCCCACCCCAGCCCACCCCAGGTTTATTTTCTTCAGAGCCCTTAATATCCAAAATACAGTGAATAAATTATTGTTTACTGTTTCCTGTCCTTCTCTTCCAGCTATTCAGTAAGCTCCGTGTATGTTTTATTTCATCTTTGCATCTACGGTGCCTAGAACAGTGCCTGGGACACTGTGCATCATGCTTAGTAATCATCTGCGGAAGGAAAGAAGGAAGGGACGCAGGCAGGGAAGGAATGCCCCAGTTCCCAACAAGCCCAGTCCCACTGGCGCCCGGCCCTGATTCCAGCCCTTCTTCCTAGCCTCATACTTTTTCTTTTTCTTTTTTTCCAGGTGAGGGTGTGTACTTTATTAAATTGAGGGAAAACAAAGATATAATAAAATGCATAAAGTGCCCTATAAACCTCCCAGATCAAGGTATAGAACATTTCCTGCTGTGACACGGCTCCCCCACTGCAGAGGTGCCCACTAGTCTGACTCGCATGAGAGTTGCTGAGTTCGCTGGTTCTGGAAGTTCCTATCAATGGAATAATAGAGCATGTCCTCTCTAATGTCTTGCTGCTTTCATCAATATCATCTTTCGGAAATTCATCCACACTGCTGTTCATTTTCTCGTTATTTGTGTTATTCCTGGGTAGAATTCTATGTTCTGATTATGCCACAAATTATTAATCCATTCCTTAGCTTAATTCTCATGCCCCAAGTTTCACTCCAACTGTCTCCTAAGTCTGTATTCAACCCCAGTCCCTCCTCAGCTGATCCTAGCCCTGCAGGAAGCAACAGACACCCCTTCTCCTGTGCCTGATCATCTCTCCCTGTAGAGTCTCGAGGGCCTCTCTGTGCCCATGTGGTCCATAGCTTCAGCACCCACCACCCTTCCTGTCATGGACTCTGGGTCCTGGGGCAGAAGAATGGGCCGGCCTTTTCACTGCAGCCACTGCCTGCCCCATTTCCCAAAGAGCAATGGCCAGGCAGCAGGCCAGCTGGACAACAGGTTAGTGCCGCTACCCCCACCCACTGGGGCCCCAGACAAACGCAGGTCACCCACTGCCCATGGTCCTGCTTAGCAGGGGTGCCCAGCACTGCAGACAACAGGGGCAGGCAGGAGGAAGGAGCTTATTAGGCTGATAAGGATCTGGGGCCCCGCCCAGCCCCCTCCCCCACTTCCCCAGGGCCCTGGCTCAGGCCGGACTGGCTCCCCCACCCTGAAGGCTTCTTCATCCAGACATCTTCTACCCGCCCTCTCAGAGGCAGGCCCAGTGCCCTGCCTGCTGCTCCTCCCTGCCACCAGCTCCCAGAGGGCCTGGAGACCAGACGCCGGCTCACCTGCCACCAGCTCGGCCCCACCCCGACCTGCCCGGCTCGGGTCCCGGCCCACTGAGGGCAGCAGCTGCTCCAGG
>NW_007741000.1:16719-18338 GCF_000696425.1 Galeopterus variegatus | reverse complement strand
GGGGGCAGCAGCTGCTCCAGGCTCCGGGCGGCTGGCAGGCCCAGTCGCCCTGCCCCATCCCTCCATCTCGGAGGCTGGCCCTGTCCACCGCTCTCCTGCCTGCCTTGGGCCCCCACGTGGCCCCTGCACAGTGTCCGGGATTAAGGCCCCTTCTTGCATTCTGAGGAGCAGCCATGGCCACCTACAAAGTCAGGGTGGCCACAGGCACTGACCTCTTTTCGGGAACAACAGACTCCATCTCGCTGACCATCGTGGGGACCCAAGGAGAGAGCCAGAAGCAGCTGCTGAACCACTTTGGGAGAGATTTTGCAACCGGGGCGGTGAGTGGGGGCACGGGCAGCTGGAGGAGGGCAGGGAGGAAGCCAGGCCTGACGGGGTTCTGTGGGCGAGCTCTGAACGTGTGCGCTCCATGGGTGGCCTGATGCTGACCCCGGAGCTGGCTCCCAGCCCTGTCCCGGGCCCTGGTCTCTGGGCCATCCTTCCTTATCTGTCCCCTCATCCTTCTCAGCCTTCCTCGTCTCTCCCTTCTCTCTCTCATCACTCATCCCACATCCCTCCCATCTCAACCTCTCCTGCCCCCTTCACCTCTCCTTTCTTGCCCCCTTTCCATCGCCTCTGTCCCCCTCTCCCTCATCCCCGTCTCTCCTAGTCTTACTCACTCTTCCTAAGTTAAGTTGCATCATAACTGGCTTAAATTTGCATTGGATCGTCTGTGACTTGAAATGGCATCAGACCAGCCTGGCCAGTGGGGATCTGCCTGCCCCGTGATGGAAAGCATCCTCTGTGGGCCCTCAGCCCTCAGACCTGATTTTGTGTCAGGCCCAGTCACTGCTGCTATGTGACCTTAGTAGGTCACTCTATGTATGTGGCCATTTCTGAATGTCCACATCTTCCTTGATAACTGGGCTGGCTGGACCATCTCTACCCACTCTAAGACTGTAGGAGGCTTGGGAGGCCCTGGTCCCCACTTCAACTCCTTTGTACACGAGCCCCTGGGGGTCCGCATGATTCCTGCAGCCTCAGATGACTGGTGAAGGGTGTGGGAGAGGACAGGACCTCAGGAGCTGGATGGAGAGAGGGAGGGGCTGGGGTCCCATCCAGCCCTGGGTAGATAGATCCAGCAGGGGACAGCCAAGTTGGAGGGGTCAGAGGGGAGCCCAAGGATCAGATCGGTATCCTGCCTTTCTATCCATCTCAGTCCAGGGAGGTGAGCATCGCCCAGCATGAGCAGGGCCTGGGTGAGGGGCCAGACTAGTGGGAGGCCTGAGGGGCCAAGGCTGGGTCCTGCCCGCTCAGCCGGCCCTGTGTCCCGCCCAGGTGGATGAGTATACTGTCCAGTGCCAGCAGGACCTGGGGGAGCTCATCATCATCCGCCTGCACAAAGAGCGCTACTCCTTCTTCCCCAAGAGCCCCTGGTACTGCAGCTACGTGCAGATCTGTGCCCCCGGCGGCCACACCTACCACTTCCCCGCCTACCAGTGGATGGACGGCTATGAGACCCTGGCGCTCCGGGAGGCTACAGGTGAGCCTCTGCCTGCCATCCCATGCTGCGAGGTCCCTCCCTCCAGCTTGGCGACCCCAGCACAGCCACCCTAGGCTCCCCTCCAGCCAGCCAGGCG
>NW_007741000.1:6333-16465 GCF_000696425.1 Galeopterus variegatus | reverse complement strand
CCCCCCTCCAGCCAGCCAGGCGCCAGCCCACCGGGGCCTCTTCCTGGGCTCCCCGCCTCTCACACGCATCACCCTCAGTCCTGCTGCGGCCTAGGCCCGGCGTGGGGGTGCTCGCTGGAGGATCGGAGATGTGCGAGGCAAAGGCACTGCTCTGAGCACCCCAGAGTCTGGCTGCAGACAACACTCCCAGAGCATCTCCCCCTCACTCCCACAGTCCTCCCTCCACACCCACAGGCCAGCGGCCACTCTAAAAAGACCCCTTGTTACCCTAAGTGCAGGCCTCAGTACTCTCATAGGATGCCTGATTTATCAGCCCCTGTAGCATGTCCTGCTGCTCCCCAAAGACTCCGTGTTTGTTCAGGAGGACGTGGCCACTACAACAGCACACGTGTTACTCTAGTAGGGTGCCCCATTGTTCCCAGGTATCTTGTTTTTCCACTAAGAAGTCCTGTTAGTTTAACAGATCTTCATGGTACTCTGGTCTTGTATATTATCATGATGCCCTGGTTTCCTAATTAAGTGCTTTGTAGAATGAGGGGGTGTTCTGTTGCTCCAAAGGACTCTCTATGACCCCAACAGGACAGCCTATTTCTCTAACAGGACTCATTGGTACTCCAAAAGGCCCCCCTTGATCCAGTAAGGATCCATCCACGCCAGTAGGAGGTCCTGTTGTTCAGGACCAGCTGTCGGGCTTTCTCTGAGGTGCTGGCCAAGGCTGCTCAGCTGTTCGCCCAGTGGCTTGGTTGCTCCCATGGGAAAGGGACAGCACCCATGTGCCCACCCCTGCCAGAGCCCTTTGTCTGGTGGGCTTGAGTCAGCTTCCTAATAATATGTGGCCATTACATGGGGACTGGAGGCCTGACTGATACCCCCTGGCCCCGCCACCTGAGCTTCTGTGGAGGTGGACGGGAGGGCAGGGCAGAGCTGAGGGTGCCTGGGCGCCTGGAGCTCCATCCTGCCTGTGGCTGACTACCCCTCTTCTGTTCTTGGTTCCCTGTACTAGAATCTTTCCCTGCGAGGGGGAACAGGGCGAGCTGGGGAGAAGAGAAGCAGGGGGCAGAGAGGGGCAGGCCTGGGGGTGGGTGGGATGCTGAGGGGAGGGTCTCAATGGGGACACAGAGCATCTTCCCACAGTGATAGGTGAATGGCATGGAAGCAGGGGATGGGCAGGGTGACTCTGGGTAGCTGGGCAGGAATGGGGCTGGGTGGGGTGGCTGCCACGTAACACCAGGGCAGGGAGACTTGAGTCACCTAGACTCAAGGGCCCTAGAAAGGGTAAGGCTTCTGCCCTGGGGATAAAACCGAGCTGGGTCTCTGGGATGCACAACTCCAAGGGCACTGTTCACCCAGAGCCCAATATGAGCTGAGGCAGATGCAGGAGAGGGTGGCACGATGGGGACCATGTAAGGGAAATATGAGGGAAAGCAGTGGTGCTGCAGCGGCGGGCACGGGGACTGCAGTCAGGGATCTCAGCTGCACCACGTCCTAGCTGGACATCTGGGAACATTGCCCAATCCTTCTAAGCCTCGGTGCCCTCATCTGTCAAATGGAGCTCACAGCAGAACCTACTTCACAGGGTCAATGTGAGAATGCAATGGGATAACATCGCAAAGGAGCTTAAGAAAGGCTTTGCACTGTCGGTGCTTGTCACCTGGTGGTGGGTCAAATGGAGCTCACAGCAGAACCTACTTCACAGGGTCAATGTGAGAATGCAATGGGATAACATCTCAAAGGAGCTTAAGAAAGGCTTTGCACTGTCGGTGCTTGTCACCTGGTGGTGGGTCGGTGGTCAGGAGCAGCCTGCCCCAGGGGGTCAGACCCCAGCTTTCTCCCCGTGCAAATATTGACTGTTTTCTCCTTGTAAAATGATCATGAAAGTAGTTGGGGCCAGAGGTGTCTTAAAATTCAGACTTTATTTAGAATTCTGCACATACGTTTATGTACATATGTGTATGTATAAAATATATGTATATATACATATATCTTCATCTCTCTCTCCTATATATGTGTATATATATTTTGGAATTATGAGAAAGGGTTGTGGGCCTGTAATAATGGTCATCTGCCTTGTAAGGTTGTTCCTGTGCGGCTTAAATTATGAATATAAGTAAAGCGTTTAGAAAGTAACTGGTGCCTAGCAAGTGCTAAATAACTGTCAGTTATTAACATTTCAGTGGGTTAGAAGAGGGACTTACGTGAAACAGAAGAGCCCAGCTCGAGAGGTAGAGAGACAGGGAGGAGGGTGGGTCCCGGGTCCTTTTGTCTGAGATTTGGGGAGGGGATGCACCTCCCTCTCCCAGGGTGGGCCTTCCCCATCCTTGGCCACAGGTCCCCCAGAGCCAACCTGAGGGACTGAAGCTGAACTCCTGCTCCCTAAAGTGGGCAGGCGTGGGCAGGGGCAGACAGGGGAGGGGCCCAGCCCTTGAGCCTGCTCCTTGGTCTCCCTACAGGAAAGACAGCAGCAGATGACACGCTCCCCATCCTTCTGCAGCACAGACAAGAGGAG
This sequence comes from Galeopterus variegatus, assembly GCF_000696425.1. NCBI lineage: Eukaryota > Metazoa > Chordata > Mammalia > Dermoptera > Cynocephalidae > Galeopterus > Galeopterus variegatus. The sequence continues at coordinate 13,959 of NW_007741000.1, read as the reverse complement.
ATCAGAGCCAAGCAGGACTTCTACCAGTGAGGGGGAGGACGGCAGGGTCTGGGGGGCCTGCAGGGGCCATGGGAGGTCAGGGAGCCAGTGATGGCTCTGGGCCTCTGTGCCCTGCAGGGTGCACATAAATCAGGGCTCACCTTCTTGGCTTCTTTTTGCAGCTGGAGGGTCTTTGTTCCTGGCCTCCCCAACTATGTGAACATTCCCAGTTACCACCCTCCTGTCCGGCGGCACCGCAACCCCAATCGGCCTGAGTAAGGACCCAAGGCTGTGCTGGGTGCCTCCCATGGCTGACACCTGGGCTCCTGCCCCCTCTGCACCCCCCGGGCTCTGGGTGCCAGGCCCCAGCCCCGCACTTCTCCCCACAGGTGGAACGGCTACATTCCAGGATTCCCGATTCTCATCAACATTAAGGCCACCAGGTTCCTGAACTCGAATCTCCGCTTCTCCTTCCTCAAGACAGCCTCCTTTTTCTTACGCCTGGCCCCCATGTGAGTGTGTGTGAGGGAGGGTTCCTGCGAAGACTGTCCCTCTCCCCTTCTCGTGACTGCCTCCAAGACAGCACCCGGGGGTGGGAATGGCCGGGCAGAGGGAGCTGAAAGGACAGACCTAGAGAGCCAAAGACCTTGACGCGTGGGACCCAGAGACGTTGAGACTCAGAGACTCTGAGACCCACGTGGGCTGGGACAGCCCTGCCACTGTCCTGGCCGGCACTTGGCAGCTCCTCGGACAGCTCTGCCCTCGAACCCCATCTCCCAGGTCGCTGGCACTCAAAGTCCGCGGACTGCTCGACTGCAAGCAGCCGTGGAAGAGACTGAAGGACATTAAGAAGATTTTCCCTGCCACCAAGACTATCATCTCCGGTACGGGGTGGGGCGTCCCGAATCGAACGCGGGTAGCCAGGCGGTGCCTGGGTGCGAGGGGTAGGCCCCCCAGGTCCGGGCAGGGGGTGCGAGCCTGCGGGGGACGCGAGTCAGGCGGGCGCGCCCTCTGGCGGCTGCTTGGGAACGTTACCTGGGCCCCTCCGGCAGCTGCAGGTGGGGCTGGGGCCTTTATTTTCCTCCCCGAGTCCTCTCCGTGCCCACTGTCTTCTGCCCATGCCTCTGAGTCCCTGAGGGGGACCAGGTAGCGTGTGACGCCCCCACGCCGTGCCCCCTAGAGTACGTGGCTGAGCACTGGGCAGAGGACAGCTTCTTTGGGTACCAGTACCTCAATGGCATCAACCCAGGCTTGTTCCGCCGCTGCACGCGGATCCCAGACAAGTTCCCCGTCACGGACGACATGGTGGCCCCGTTCCTGGGTGAGGGAACGTGCCTGCAGGCAGAGCTGGAGGTGAGGCCCAGTCCAGCGGAGACCCCTGCCAGCCCCCGTCTCCCTCATGGGCATCCCGGTCTCTGTCACCTGCATGAGTCCCACCCACGCCCGCACTCCCACTTCCCCATCTCTGCCAACCACTGCTCCTGGGGGCCAAGGCATGGGTCACAGGTGCCCTGTGTTGGTGCCTATCTGCCCGCCCACCGCCGCTCCCCCCCAGAAGGGGAACATTTACCTGGCAGACTACCGCATCTTGGAAGGCATCCCCACCATCGAGCTCAATGGCCGGAAGCAGCACCACTGTGCCCCCCTCTGCCTGCTGCACTTCAGCCCCGAGGGCAACATGATGCCCATCGCCATCCAGGTGCCTGGGGTGCAGGCCGGCCTGCTGCGTGAGTGTGTTGCCAGTGTGGGAGCATCTGTGTGTGTGTATGCACCTGTGCGAGTGCGTGTGCCTGTGTGCATACTTGTATCCCCTGTGTGCATCTGTGTGTGTGCATCTATGTGTAAGCACGTGTGTCCATGTGAGTGTGCGTGCTTGTGTGTAGCCTTTATGTATGCCCCCATGTGTGCATGAACACCTGTGTTTGTGGATGTCCCTATCTGTGTGTGTGGCCTGTGGTGAGTAGCCGTGCATCCCTACATGTACACATATGTGTGTGCCTGTGTGCCCATGCATACACATGGGTCTCTGTGATGCCCTTGTGTGTAAGCCCCAGTGTGTAGAATGTGCATGCTGTGTGTATGTGCACAGAGGTGACCAGATGGGGATGTGCCTGGTGGCTCAAGCTGGTTTATTTCACTTGAAAAACCCACCTCTGTTGTGGGCCAGGCCTCTGCTGGAAATACTGAACTAATCAGACAGCTGCTGTCTTGGCAGTCTGGTCTGGCAGGAGGGGAACTGAGGTGTTTCCTTCTCAGAAGTCCCCACAAGGGTCACGTGCGAATTAGAAAAACGCACTTCTCTGGGGGGAATTGGCCGAGTCCTGATGCTCCTGGCTTGTGAGTGGAACAGTGTACGCTGGATTTCAGTGACCCCCACCCCCAGGGACTGGCACCCTTGTGCAGTGTACAACCCGAACACCTGAATGTGGCAGCCATGGGGTTGAGGTAAGGAAGGCTTCTCAGAGGAGGCAGCTTGTGAGCTGGTTCTTGAAGAATGAGTGGGAGCTGCCAGGTGGAGACAGGGACAGGAGGAAGGTACTGTGCACAGAGGGAAGAGCGAGAGTGAGTTTGTGGGGCGGGGGTTCGCCCTGGTGTGCTCAGTGGACCAGAGGGACTGGAGTGCAGGAGGTGGCGTTTTTACCTCCTCAGAATCCCTTCTGCCTCTTTCTTGCAGTGGGGGCCCTTATGTATGTGGGTCTCTGCCCTCACCTAACCCTCCCTCTTTCCCTACCCCCAGCTCAGCCAGACCCCTGGGCCTAACTGCCCCATCTTCCTGCCCAGCGATTCGGAGTGGGACTGGCTGCTGGCCAAGACCTGGGTGCGCTATGCTGAGTTCTACTGCCATGAGGCCATTGCCCACCTGTTGGCATCTCACCTCATCGCTGAGGCCTTCTGCCTGGCCATGCTGAGGCAGCTACCCATGTGTCACCCCCTCTACAAGGTATGGCTTGGGGTGAGGGGACCTCCATGAAGCATCAGTGCCCTTCCTGGCACACTTAGCAGTCAGAGGGATTCCTGTCAGCCCAGGGGAGGCAGCTGGAGGGGGCTTGGGGAGGGGCCTTCCCAAAGTGAGGAGGTCCGATGTTACAGAATGTGCGGTGCTGAGGCCCTTTGGGGGAACTTTGGCCCTCTCATCGTCCTCCTTGCTTTCTCTCACAGCTCCTTATCCCCCATACCCGATACACAGTCCAGATCAATAGCATCGGGCGGGCCCTCCTGCTCAATGAAGGGGGGCTCTCTGCCAGGGTAAGACTTCTGCCTCCAGCTCCTACAAGACATTGGCTTTCCTCTGGCCTTTGCAGTTAGACTAAAGGCAGGACTTCTCACTTGCCTTTGGATCACAAGGGGGCATTGAGGGAGGGGACTGGTTAAATGGGTGCTATGTCTAGAAGGGTACAGGGGCTGGGTGTGCTGGCATGGAGTGCCAGAGGTCCTGGAGGTGGGGGAGGCTGGCTCTGGGGTTAGAGGTGCACTCGCTAGACTCCTGGAGGACCTGAGGCAGGTGTGATTCTGAGAGGAGGCCTTGCAGGGATGCCCATCCAGCTCCAGGGGCTGTCTCCTCCCTAACAGAGCATGTCCCTGGGCCTGGAGGGCTTTGCTGAAGTGATGGTGAGGGCTCTGTCGGAGATCACCTACGACAGCCTCTACCTCCCCAATGACTTCGTGGAGCGTGGGGTCCAGGATCTGCCTGGCTATTATTACCGTGATGATAGCTTGGCAGTGTGGGACGCGCTGGAGAGGTGAGGTCAGGACAGTAGTGGGTGGCACTCAGGGCGGACACCCCAGGCTGTTGAAGGGGGTGTGGGGAGCTTTTAAGGACGTGAGCTTGGGTCTGGTGTCATTCAGGGCCTTGGCTCTGGGGACGAGCCCGGGGTCTGTGTGTATATCACACACCTGCTCCCTAGGCCCGGGGGCCCTGCCTTGCTTTGGCCCCCTGCCCACCTCTGCTGGCCAGACCCCTTCTGGGCTCTGAGCTGCCTGTGGACCTCACCTGACCCTTATTAGGGAGCGCTCTGAGTGTCTCCTGACCTTGCCCACCCACAGGCCTGGGGCAGCTCTGGGGCCAGCCAAGGCCAGCACATCCTGGGGGAGGTTGGAGCAGCACAGTTGAGGCAGGGGAGGGAGGATCCAAACTGAGGCCCTGTCCCCTGGTCAGGTATGTGACAGAGATCATCACCTATTATTACCCGAGTGACACAGCTGTGGAGGGTGACACGGAATTGCAGTCCTGGGTGCAGGAGATATTCAAGGAGTGCCTCCTAGGGCGCGAGAGCTCAGGTATGGGCCTGGGCACCAGGGCACCCGTGGGGACCTGGGGCAGAGGGGTAGCCTCAGGGCAGGCCCACAAGTGCCCTCCTGGGCTGGATGGGAGCATATTTCATTGTGGGCTAAAGGAGGCCAAATTGTTGCCCTAAGAATTTGGCAGGGTCCTTCCCTGGCCCCTGGGGCAGTGGCATCTTAGAGAGGTTGGGGAGGAAAACATGGCCAGCCATTGGTCCCTGTCTGAGCTTAGGGGCTGTCATCTCTTCAGAGGCCTGGAGGGGTCCCAGTCCCCCACCCCAGAAACAAACTGTGGACTGAAAAATGGGGTGTAAGCTCCAACAGGAAAGGGCAGAGTGTGCTGGAGACTGGGGCCCGAGGGGAGCTGGCATACTCCGGGAGAGGGCAGGGGAGCATCCTGAGGTCATGCCACTTGGGTACACACTCAACAAATATTTAGTGAGCATCTACGATGTGACACTGTGCTGGCTATTGAGAAGGCAAAAGGGAATGAGACTGATGAAGGTGCCTGCCCTCAAGGAGTTCACAATCTGGGGTCAGGGGTGTTTCACTCGAGTAAGCGGGCAGTTACACTACAGCAGGACTGGTGCCGTTTGGAGGGAAGCCCAGGGAGGGAGCTGTAGGAGCCCAGGGAAGGCATCTAACCCAGCTTGGGGAGGGTGGTGGGTAGAAGGTGGGGATGGGGAGAGGCAAGCTGAGATCTAACTGGGGTTTCTCTTCTTGGCTAACATCTAGCTAAGATCTGCAGATGGGGTAGTTAGCTGGGAGATGATAGAGGACTGAGGGATGCTGGAGAGTTCTGAGCAGAGCAGCATATGGAAAGGCTGGAAAGCCAGAGAGCGTAGTGAGTTCTGGGATCCAGTTCCGTGTAGCTGGAGCTTAGGGAGGGAGGTGGGCAGGCTCCCAATGCACTAAGGCTGAAGCCATGAGCAGGGGCTTCACAGTCTGGTTAAGGAGTTTGAAATCACCCTGAACTCCAGAGGGAATCATTGAGGGGGTTGTGAGATCAGATTTGTATGTTAGAATATTAGGCTGCACCCATGATCAGGAGAGAGTTTGAGAAGTTGTTGTGACAGGGACCAGACTAGGGTGAGGGCTGCTGGGGACATAGAGAATGCCAGAGCTAGTTGGGAGCTAGAAATGACAGGACTTGGTGATTGATTTGGGTTTGGTGGTGAGGGTGGGGTGGGGGCAGGGTGGGGCCAAGGGTGATTTCCAGGTTTCAGGCTTTTGCAATTAAGTGGGTGGCGTGCATCATTCCTTGAGCTGAAAGCCCAGAAGGAGGAGCGGTTTGGGAGGAAGGTGACGGGTCTGGTTTGAATGTGTTGGGCTTTTGGAACCCAGGGTCACCATGACAACCAGGGCTGGCTGCTCACGTGGGACAACAGGAAATAGAGGCAAGTAGCTTGCTAGGGAGGGCTCGGTAGGGACCAGGTGTGAGAGCCAGTCTACTGGGAAACCCATCCGGAGTGAGCCCAGAGTCTTGGAGGTGGTGATGGGACCAAGGGGGAGCCACGCTGAGTTGGGGCAGGAAAGCCAGGACTCTTTCTAAAGGAGGGAAGCCTCCCTGCCTCCCCTCCTCTCCCCCCACAGGCCTGGGACCAGAGAAGCCCTCCTAGGGGAATTGGAAGATCTGAGATCTGAGGGCTCCACCTCAGGCAGGTTCCAGGAGTAGCCCCAGAGGACATCTGGCCAGTGCCTGCCAAGCCCCTCCCCACCCAGTCTTGTGGTCTGGATTGGGGGAGATGGGGTTGTGGCTGCAGGAGAGCCAAGCAGGCAGGATGAGAGCATGAATGCGGTGGCTTGGAGTGTTGGCAGGACAGAGAAAGCCAGGCTTGGTGGCGCCCTCTGCCGGGCAGCCGGGACTGGGGCAGGACTGACACTGCCTGGGCTTTCCCCTGCCCCGCAGGCTTTCCCACGTGCTTGCGAACGGTGCCGGAGCTCATCCGATATGTCACCATTGTCATCTATACCTGCTCTGCCAGGCACGCAGCTGTCAACACAGGCCAGGTACCTGTGTTCACCAGTCCCAGGCCTCCTAAGCTTAGTCCCAGCCCAACTTCAAACCCAACCTCAGTGGTAATCCCTAGTTCAGCCCCAACTTGTCTCAGCCAGAGCCCCAGCTTCAACCCCAGTCTCCACCGAAACCCCAGTCTCCACCTAGGCCCAGCCTCCCAGCCTCAGCCCCCAACTCAGACCCTACCCCAACTTCAGCCCCAGCCTCAGCCCCAGTTCCAGTCTTCACCTCAAGGCAGCCCCAAAGCCAGCCCCAGCCCTGGCCTAACCCAAGGCAGCCCAGCCTCAGCCCACTGAGGCAGGAATCCAAGTCAATGATGGGAGAGAGGGTGGTCAGAGCCTGGTGGCAGGGCGCTCCTGCGGTGCTCTCTGGCCCAGAGCCTGTCCTCTACCCCACCTCCAGCTGGAATACACCTCCTGGATGCCCAACTTGCCATCATCCATGCGAAACCCACCAATGCAGGCCAAAGGGCTGACCACCCTGGAGACCTTCATGGACACGCTGCCGGATGTGAGGACCACGTGCATTGTGCTGTTGGTGCTCTGGACCCTCAGCCGGGAGCCTGACGACAGGGTGAGGGGTGGGGACGGGGTTGGGGGACTCTGGACATAGGCAGGGGGTTGGGAGCTGGAGGATGCACAAGGATAGTTGTGGGGGGTGGTGTCAAGGGCAGAGAGCAGGGAGTGAGAAGCTGCTGAAGGGACAGGGTGGAGGGCCAGGGCCTCCGGCAGGCCCGGGCGGCGGGGGTGGGGGCTGCGGGCTCCACTCCAGCAGCCCGGTTCTGCGCCCGTAGCGGCCCCTGGGCCACTTCCCGGACATCCACTTCGTGGAGGAGGCCCCGCGGAGGAGCATGGAGGCCTTCCGCCAGCGCCTGGCGCAGATCTCGCACGACATCCGCCAGCGCAACAAGTGCCTCCCCGTCCCCTACTACTACCTGGACCCGGTGCTGATCGAGAACAGCGTTTCCATCTAGGACGCACTTCCCGCCTCTCCTACCCCGGCCCTGCACCCTCCTGTTTTCCAAAAAAAAGAAAGAAAAAAAAAAAAAAAAAAAAAACTTCAAAAAAAAAAAAAAAAAAAAAAAAAAAGCAAACGAAATTTCCCCCCCCCCCCCTTCAGACTTTCTCTGGGCCGCGGGTGCGCGGCCGTTTCCTGGGGCGCTGGCTGGGCAGGGATCACACGGCGACGCTGTTCTCCACGACCGCCGGGTCCAGGTGGGGGTAGGGCAGCTCCAGGACCCGGTTCTCCGCCGCGGGGCTTCCTCGGTGAAGTGCTCCTCCGGGTAGGTGCCCAGGCACCGCTGGGGACCGCGGGGGAAAAGGCTGGGACCTCGGCCGCATCTTCCGCCC
>NW_007741000.1:4337-5558 GCF_000696425.1 Galeopterus variegatus | reverse complement strand
CCCACGGCGATTCTGCTATCTTATATCCCCCCTACCTGGGACTTAGTCCACCCAACACCCGCCCCCTCAACCTAGGGGACCCAGACCCTTCAAGACCCATCCAACTTGAAACTTAAACCACGCACCCTGCTAGGCAAAATACCACCAACCTACAGAAAACCTAGACCTCCCCAATCCATGTTCACTCTGAAACCCAGAACACTCTAAGTGCCACCTACCCTCGTACCCTAAATCCATAGCACCCTAAAGCACACTCACCAGCAACCCAGTCACTCCAAGCCCTGCCCCTTTGGGAGCCCCGCCTTCTGAGCGTGCCTCTCCCCCCACCCCCCGCCCCAGTATCTCATTGTCTCCAGAATCCCTTCCTCACCCACTCTCCTGGAAACTAACAGCCCACCCACCCCCATCCTGGGCCTTGCTTACAGTGTCCTTGGCTTCACTGCTGACACCCCAAAAGAGCACGAGGATGTGGCACGTGGCATTGACCTCAGGGAGTGAGGCCGCCAGGTCTGTCTGGCCTTTGGCAGTGGGTGGGGGGAGCCGCATGGTGGTGGGAATATTGGGCATCCAGGCACTAAATTCAAACTGACCCCCAAACTCAGTTATCACAAAGATGCCAGTCTTCTGCTAGGGCCGCTCCTGCTGTGACCCCGCTTTTCCCCCAGGACCGGCCCTGGTTCACCTGGCCACGGTTGACGGCAGCATGTTAGGCAGAGCAGGTGAAGATGATCATGGTGAGATACTGGATGAGGCCAGCACAGCTTTCCAGGGTGGAGGGGACCCCTGGATCGAAGTGGGGTGCAGAGAACAGAGCTGAGATCCAAAGGGCTGCTGCCTTGGAGAAGTGGGGTCTGGAGGTGGGCAGCAGGGATGGTCACTTTACCTGAGCTCCTGCGGCTGAGGAAACCCTCCTGGAAGATCTCCCTGACCCAAGCCTGGAACTCCGAGTCCCTGCTCACGGCTCTGTCATCCAGGTAGGAGATGCCAACGATATCGGTCACAAAGCTGGGGATCTAGGAATACACAGTGACTAACAGTTTGGAGCTAGTGCTGCCCAGGGTCGTGGGTTGTAAGATCAGCTGCCCCAAAAAGAGGAAACTGACACGGAGGAAGGAAACTAGGCAACCACACAGAGTATGAAATGCAGAGCTGAGCTTCATACCTGAGGCTGCAATCTTCACCTGGGGGTACAAACTGAGGGCCTGGGGGCCATGGTTGATC
>NW_007741000.1:1464-3494 GCF_000696425.1 Galeopterus variegatus | reverse complement strand
AATGCCGTTTACAGTGTGATTTTGCATACAATTAGTGAAAACACTGTTTTCAGCTCTACCTGTGTTCTAACTACCACTTCTTTGGATCAGTGAGGTATGCTGGATTCTTAGTGTTTGAGCTTCTCTGATGCTATTTCACAGAGATTTTGAAACAGAATTCTTACAAGCCGTTTCCACCATAGGCTCCAATGGGCTTCCCCATAGAACTTGCAGACGTGAATTCCTACAGGGTACACAAGAGAAGCACATTCTGCCGCTTGTACCTTTAGAGTTAAGCTTCCTTGTAAAAGCTCAAACTCCAGTGAGTGTTTTTGGCAGAAATATACACCATAATTTGGAAGCCTGTTTGAATGCCGTTTACAGTGTGATTTTGCATACAATTAGTGAAAACACTGTTTTCAGCTCTACCTGTGTTCTAACTACCACTTCTTTGGATCAGTGAGGTATGCTGGATTCTTAGTGTTTGAGCTTCTCTGATGCTATTTCACAGAGATTTTGAAACAGAATTCTTACAAGCCGTTTCCACCATAGGCTCCAATGGGCTTCCCCATAGAACTTGCAGACGTGAATTCCTACAGGGTACACAAGAGAAGCACATTCTGCCGCTTGTACCTTTAGAGTTAAGCTTCCTTGTAAAAGCTCAAACTCCAGTGAGTGTTTTTGGCAGAAATATACACCATAATTTGGAAGCCTGTTTGAATGGCATTTACAGTGTGATTTCGCATATAATTTCCGAAAACAAACTGTTTTGAGCTCTATCTCTGTTCTAACTACCACTTCTTCGGTTCAGTGAGTTTTGCTGGATTCTAAGCGGGGAAGCTTCTCTGACTCTTTTTCACAGAGATTTTGAAACAGAATTCTCACAAGCCGTTTGCGCCATAGGCTCCAATGGGCTTCCCCATAGAACTTGAAGACCACAATACCTAGAGGGTTGATGTTAGAAGCACATTCTGCCACTTGTTCCCATAGAGTTAAACTTGCTTGTAAAAGCTCAACCTCCAGTGAGTGTTTCTGGCAGAGATATACAACACACTTTTCCAAGCCTGTTTGATGACCTTTTGCAGTGTGATTTCACATAGACTTTGGGACACAAAACTGTTTTGAGCTCTACCTCTGTTCTAACAACCACTTCTTTGGTTCAGTGAGGTATGCTGCATTCTAATGGGGGAGTTCTCTGACCCTTTTTCGCAGAGATTTTGAAACAGAATTCTCACAAGCCGTTACCACCATAGGCTCCAATGGGCTTTCCCATAGAACTTGCAAACCTGAATTCCTACAGGCTAGATGTGAGAAGCACATTCTGCCTCTTGTTCCCTTAGAATTAAACTTGCTTGTAAAAATTCCATCTCCAGTGATTGTTTCTGGCAGATATATAGAAGACACATTTCCAAGACTGTTTGAATGCCATTTGCACAGTGATTTCACATATAATTTCTGAAAACAAACTGTTTTGAGCTCTGCCTCTTTTCTATCTACCACTTCTTCGGTTCAGTGAGTTATGCTGGATTCTAAGCGAGGAAGCTTCTCTGACGCTATTTCAGAGAGATTTTGAAACAGAATTCTCACAAGCCGTTTGCACCATAGGCTCCAATGGGCTTCCCCATAGAACTTGCAGACCACAATACCTAGAGGGTTGATGTGACAAGCACATTCTGCCGATTATACTTTAACAGTTATACTTGCTTGTAAAAGCTCAACCTCCAGTGAGTGTTTTTGGCAGAGATATACAACATAATTTGTAAGCCTGTTTGAATGCCGTTTACAGTGTGATTTCATGTACCATTTGTGAAAACACTGTTTTGAGCTCTACCTCTGTTCTAACTACCACTTCTTTGGATCAGTGAGGTATGCTGGATTCTTAGTCTGGGAGCTTCTCTGACGCTATTTCACAAAGATTTTGAAACAGAATTCTCACATGCCGTTTCCACCATAGGCTCCAATGGGCTTCCCCATAGAACTGGCAGACCTGAATTCCTACAGGGTACATGAGAGAAGCACATTCTGCCCCTTGTACCTTTAGAGTTAAACTT
>NW_007741000.1:0-565 GCF_000696425.1 Galeopterus variegatus | reverse complement strand
AAGCGGGGAAGCTTCTCTGACGCTTTTTCACAGAGATTTTGAAACAGAATTCTCACAAGCCATTTGCACCATAGGCTCCAATGGGCTTCCCCATAGAACTTGCAGACCTGAATTCCTACAGGGTACATGAGAGAAGCACATTCTGCCTCTTGTACCTTTATAGTTAAACTTGCTTGTAAAAGCTCAAACTCCAGTGAGTGTTTTTGGCAGAGATGTACACCATAATTTGGAAGTCTGTTTTAATGCCGTTTACAGTGTGATTAAGTGTATAATTTTCGAAACTAAACTGTTTTGAGCTCTACCTCTGTTCTAACTACCACTTCTTCAGTTCAGTGTGTTATGCTGGATTCTAAGCGGGGAAGCTTCACTGACCCTTTTTCACAGAGATTTGGAAACAGAGTTCTCACAAGTCGTTTCCACCATAGGCTCCAATGGGCTTCCAATAAAACTTGGAAGCCTTAATTCCAACAGGCTTGATGTGAGAAGCACATTCTGCCACTTGTACTTTAGAGTTAAACTTGCTTGTAAAAGCTCAACCTCCAGTGAGTGTTTTTGGCAGAGATGT
>NW_007740999.1:26836-27353 GCF_000696425.1 Galeopterus variegatus | reverse complement strand
GCAGAGGTAAGAGAAAGTGATGAAACCAAGAAATAAGAACTAAATGCCACAGAAAAGGAACATTCAAGGAACGGCAACAAAACGTTATTGAGAATAAAAACACCATAGTAGAGATCAAAAGCCAGTAGAAATTTTGGAATATAAGTCAAGAATGTCTCCCAAAAAACAGAACAAGAAGAAAAATGTAAAATAGGAGAAAATAATCAGAGGACCAGTCCAGGAGGTTCAATGTTAAAATAGTAGTAGTTCCAAAGAGAGAGAACAGAAAGAAAGAAATCATCAGTAAAATAGTTTAATTTGGCTTTTAAAATAAAAGATCATGTACCTAAAAAAAAAAAAAAAAGAAAGAAAAGAAAAAAGAGATAATTCAAGAAAATGTCAATAACGGAAGTAAGTAAGTTTCTAGTTCAAAAGGGCACACCAACCAAGCAGCACAATTGTCAAAAATAGACTTCTCCGAGTCTAGCCGCACATCATGAAATTTCAGAACATTTGGAACAAAAAGAAGATCCTATAA
>NW_007740999.1:0-26770 GCF_000696425.1 Galeopterus variegatus | reverse complement strand
CCGAGTCTAGCCGCACATCATGAAATTTCAGAACATTTGGAACAAAAAGAAGATCCTATAAGCTTCTAGAAAGAAAAAAAAGGTCACATGCAAACGACCCAGATTCAGAAAGGCCTCAGTCTTCTCAGTAACACTAATGAGTAGCTCAAATCCAGTGGAGTAAGATCTTCCTAATTCAGGAAATTGTTTCCTGCAGGGAATTCTATAACCAGCCAATCTATCAATAAACTGTGAGAGTGAAATAAAGATGTTTTCAGACAAGCAGAGTCTCAGAGAGGTACTTCTTTTTCATTTTCTCAAGTCTTACTCTGCAGGTGGATATGCTTCACTCCAAAATAGACTGTAGATCAAGAGAGCAACACAGGGATGAAAAAGTGGGTGATAAAGACAAAAGACAAGTGACGGGAGCCCTGGGAATTATGGGGAAAGGGTTCCAGGGGACAGCTGGGCCTCGAGCACAGGGGACAACTGATCTGGACTGGAGCAGGGCAGGAGGCTCTGGGAGAGGCTTCTTTAGGAAATTTAAATCAACAAAAGTCCTGAGTCTGAAGTCTTGAGAGGAGATTATATCACCAATAAAGCTTTTATGGTTGGATTAATGGTAAATGCATAGAAAATTAAGCAAATTAAAGGGAAAACAAAATTTGTGCAGGAAAAGACAAAGAATCCCAGCTTACTATATGGTTTACCTGCGGATGGTGTTACAAAGTCATGATATGTAAACAAGTATCGATCTCACCAAAATTATGATTTACCTATGTAATGTCTAAAACTGAAAAATCCAGAAGGAACACAAGCATATTTTTGGAAATATGGAGGTGAGCACCAAAATAATCAGCTGACGGTGTGGATAGCAGTTGCCTCTGGGAAGGGGGAAATAGGAATAAAGTGGGGGGCAGCTGTTACTGGTTTTATATAGAAATTTGCATGATTAATTAACTCTTTAACCAATGCACATATGTAAGTTTGATAAAACTAAAAATTGACAAGCAAAGGCAGGCAGGGAGAGAGGAAGAAAGAGAGGAAGAGGGAAGGAATGAAAGGAAAGAAAAAGGAAACGATGTGGCGCGGGCTCTTTGTTCTGGGCAGACAACACTTTGGTGGATTAATACAATATCTTGGTCATGTCCGGGACTCTGACTTCAGGCTGCAGAATTTTCAGAATGCACAATTTGGTTGGCAGGGTGTACACAGGTGCATGTCCCCTCCTATCTTCATGACACTAATTGTAAGGTTTAGCTCACTCTGGACTGCCTGGACTCACTCATTAACAAATGAAAAGAATATCACAGGAAAATTCTTCCAATTCAGGCTGGGCTAAGACAGATGTGTCTGGGGTGAGTCAATTAACACCAGGGCTCCTCCTGACCAGCTGTTCACACATTCATGGTACACTTGGGAGATCACAGCTATGTTTGTAGAATTTACAATCCAGATTAAAGGAGAATTTTACAGCTATTTAGAACACATTTTAGGAGACAACACTTTGATCTTCTTGAGCCTTATGCACTTACAGATCTGGCTGTTATGTAGAGAGAGGAGCAGGGCGACTCCGCCCAACAGGAAAAGGCAAACGACTTTTAAAGTAATGTGCATCTATTGGATGTTACTGTGTTTCAGTGGGTGGAGACTTACAATAGATGTGCAGGCTTTTCTACCATCCCCCTTCTGTTCTGCATTGCAAGTGAACCTGCTGGAATCACTAGGTACCAACCTTCCTCCTTGACTCAAAGGGGCCTGTGGGAGACCAGGAACAGCTGTGTGGGAGGGGAGCTAAGAGGCCCCCTGGATGTGGGTACAAATCTCGGCGCTGCCACTCATTTGGGAAATTTCTGTCTCTGAGCCCAAATCTCCTTCCCTACAAGATGAGAGCTCCAATATCCTTTCAATGGTGCTTGAGAGGATTACCTGAGATCGCATAAACAAATAGTACAGATCCTACTGGAATGCGGCGTTCAATGAATTAAACAATTTTTACCCTCTGAATAGGTTGTCCATCACTTTGGTAGCCACTGGGCCTGCCTCTTCTTAAGAATGATGACCACCTCAGGGGATAACACAGTTCAAACTAGAACTCATCACATGCGTTCTAATTTAACCAAGCATAACTTGGGTCAGAGGCATTAAATAACTTTTTCAAGGTCATCAGCTGGTAAGTATGAAAGTAAAGAGTTGAACCCAAGTCATTCTAATGCTACATTAAGAAATGCTCTCACGTGGGCACTATCAGGAGCAATTTGAATTGTTGGAAAGTTCTTCCTTACACTGAGCTATGGCCACTCATTGAAGTCAACTCTTTTCTTTGCTGGGATGGCCCTTTTGCCCGCCTGGCCCCTGGTCTGCCAACTTTGCCCCATTTGCATGTCAAATGCCTAGTGTCTTCCAGGCACCAGCACCCAGGAGGACATGAGCCTCCTGGATCATTGGCCCGGGTCCCATTCAAGGGCACTGGAAGCTTTCCCCGCTCTGGTGGCCGTTGTGTGAGTCCTGCAGGACACTGGATTCTCAGATAGCCTTGCCAAAAGCCCTTTGTGACAGCTTTTCTTACACACTTTGGGCTTCGTTACATCTTTACAGGCTTATGGAGGTCGGCCAGGGTGAAGATTGGAGTAACCTCTTGATGGAAAAGTTCTCAAGGCCATTGCTCCTGGCCGTGCAGCCCTTGTTCTTGCAGCAGGTTTTGCATTCCTAAGAGATTAAATCCACAGAGTGCATTTCACTCACACTCTGAAAACTGCAAATCTAAGGCTGTCAGTTTCATTTCCCTGTAATTTGCTGTGCAACCCTTGGCAGGTGACCCTGATCCTCCATGTTTATGGGTAGGGAAGGCTTTGCATCTGCGGGGAGGGCAAGGGAGCCGTGCAGTACCAATTAGTAAAGATCTAGTAAAGATCATCCTAAATGCAACACTGATTAGAACCACATGCCCGTGGAAATAAAATCCTGAACACAAAATAACCATTTCTTATCCCAGGGAGAGTAAGAAGACACAGAAAGAGTGAGGGGGAGAAAATACAGACCCACAGATTACTTCGTGCTGCTTGGTGTTTCCTCCTGGGCCAAGGGGTTAGAATGTCTGCCAGCTATAGGCACTGGCTCTGAGTATGTCTGTGTGGGCTTGGGATCCAATTCCCAGATGGAGACGGGGCAGATGGTGCCAGTAGCACATACGGGTGGGACGGTTCAGTCCCTTGGAGAAGGAGTAAAATCATATCCCCAGATGGAGAGGTCAAGGCTGTGGATATTTTTGGTGCCTTTCAGTAGGAGGAGAATATTCCCACACCTGATTGGCAATCCATTTTGGCATAATGGAATTTAAGTGTTGGCAAGGATGTTGTCATGTGATGCGTTACAGAAATAAAACTCGGGGCGCTCTGCTTGTCTTGTGACTTCCTTGTCTGCAGGGAGTGAGTGAAAAAAGGAATCATTGGATATTTTTAGATGAGGAAGCTGAATATAATGCTCTTTCTCGTCTTTGACAGAACACAGGAAAGAACAGTTCACCTGTCAAAAACGTATCTTATCCACACAGCTTGAGTCAACTTGTAAACCAAGCAATGGAGGCATAGCCCCGGCCACGCAGTACTGTTTTCTGTTCCTATAAACCTTAACCAAGGTGTTAGTAATAGAAAAGACACAAAACATTTAAATTTTGCCTCATATAATTTATGTAATTTCCTGGTTGTAGGAACTTACTCAGGAACTACCAAAAACTCTGTTTCCCATCAGAATTCCAAATTCTGTTGGAAATTCCAAATACTGTTGGAATTTTAAGCAAATTAGTGAGAAGGACCTGAAAATCCATCCTTTTAAACATTTGATAAAATGGATTAGAAGTAAAGTGTGCATAATATCACTTTATCTTTTCTTAATGAAAACACTGCCACCAGCTGGTTAATAAATGGTTTTGACGACTTTTTTTTTATTGACTGAAATAAGCAAGTCATTTTCCCCTCATTTAAAAAGGGATCACCATTTCTATTAAAGGTAATTTTTCTTCTTTTCATAAAAATTAATAGCATCTCATAATGCCTGTCATTCTCCAATCATTTGCAGAGTAAAAATGACCTGGAAAAGCATATGTCTGCCATTTTCCCAGCAACACTGATCAGCATTTTAGAGGCACTGATGGTTTCCAGGGGGAATTGTCGAATTTCACAGTTTCAGTCTAGTGAATCACACAGTCCATCTCATTGAGTTAATGGGACAGTTGTCCTCACTTTCATAAATGTAAGGAGAGCCCAGCTTATAGGCCTGATGATAGCAGCAAATATCCTACAGTAGGCTCGAGATATCCCAGCACGAGGTTGGGTGGTCATTCGGTCCCCACTGAAACAGAGTCCAGCTTCATTTCTGCATTTGTATGTGATATGCTCCAAAGGACTTATTTTGGCTTTAGAACAGCTTTAAGTGACCCAAGATTTCTTGAAGTGTTAAGGCACAGGGCAAAAAGAAAAAGGAAAAAAATCAAAACAGCTACATCTGGTCAGCATGAAATAGAACTGAAGGTTGCCACCCAATAGACTTCATAAAATCTAAGCCGTCATCTCCATGTGCATTCATCCAGGTCAGATGTTGCACCAGAAGCAGAAATGCTATACCTGTCACTTGGCCTAGGAGCCACAGGGGGAGCTCAGGGTTATGGGGCCTGCTTGAGCAGGGTCCTGGGCCAGGCACCACTCCAGGCTCTGCCTCCCAGCGGTCTGAGTTGGACCTGCAAGGCCAGCTGCAGGGGAAGGCGTGGGAAATGTCCTGTGGGAGCCCCCTTCTAATATGGTAGACCCATGAAGACCCATGGTCACCCACAGGCTGAGGGAGGGGCAAACAGGAGGAGGCAGCCCCTGCTCCACTGCAAGGACGGGACAACGGGCAGGCATGACTTAAGGTGCACATATTCGAGAACCTTAGCCACAGAGTGGTTTTTGCTTTGTTTTCTTGAAGTTTGGTTAGATTTTAACTTCTGTGACTGGAGGTGATCCTGACCATACTTGCTCAGCAGGATGCTGGTGGATGAGGTTCAATCATTCCAAGATCTGCTGAATTACACAAAGCTGAACAACACGTAGTGATCCCCAAACTTATTCCACTACAAAGTCCCTTTTACAGAGTGTGTGGCAGGACTCATATGAGGTGTAGATGCCAGACATGGGCAGCACCTACTGCGTGTCTCCCGGGCTCACCTCCACCTCAGCCCATGTCAGCAGGAAGGGACCAGAGGACGAGGGCCAGGACTGGTCTCATGTTTCTGGGAATCTACTTCCAACAAGGCACATCAAAACCCTTGGGAGGTTCATCCCCAGCCTGTGGGGTGGGGGACCCCAGCCCACTTTGGGGCTGGGAAATGGGCTGATACCCGAAGTCAGGAGCTCCTGCTCCTCCCACACCATATGGCACAGCAGAAGGACAGGGAGTCTGGCAGTGACCCCAGGGCCTGCTGGTGACCTCGACAACCTCACTTGCCCTCTCTGAATCTCAGTTCCTGCATGTGTAAACTGAAGGAATTGGGCTAGAATGATCTCTGGAGGCGTTTAGCTGTTCTCATGTGCTAAGTTTCCCCACACTCATGGTTGCATGTGTGCGTGTGTGGACACCCCCCACACAGGTGCTCGCCACAGTAAGAGCTTAGTATGGGGAAGGGTGTAGATGCCCCACTCACGTCATGGTCATATATACTGAATTTTCACAGTCAAATTTAATTCTGGTTGTTTCATTTGAACGCAGTCAGATAGGAGCCAGAGAGGGGTGTGGGAGGGAGAGAGGGAGAGAGGGGTGGCATTCGCTACAGTCCTTTTCCTTCCAACTAATGAGGAAAATGTTAAGAATTTTCTAAATAAAAATATTCATTTCTCCAAATGGCTTTAATAAGGAAGGGGGAGGGATCATTAAGAATTTAAAATATGAAGATAAAAGCTCTCAAATGTTCCTAAGCACCGACATTAAGCAGTAACATCATTTACTGACTACACGGTTTGGTAGAACTTGTCACACTTAATTTTTAACTCAGTTGAGTTCACAGTCATAAAAGCATATATGCAACATAATTACATTATTTAAGGGCAAGTGTCCATTTTAGGATATTATAAATATCTGATAACACTTGAGTTCCATAGTAGAGTTAACGTTAAAATACAGTGCAAAGCAAATATTTTGACTAAGTTTCCCTCAGGTCTTCACAGTGAAATATAATTTTTATTCAAAATGTTCATTCAAAAATTTTTATTTAAAAAAATAAAATAAGGCCTTGTGGGTTTTTTAAAGGACAATTTGAAAAATTCCTGCTAGGCTACTGGATTTTCTGCCCATCTTTTCTCTGAACACCAAATCAGCCTGCCACTGTAATAAGATCAGGACCTAAAAGAATTCAAGGCGTTGGTTTCAGCAAGAGATGGCACTCAAGGATGGCATGGCCCCGGCTCACCCGCTGGCATCCCAGGTCCTCCCGCCAGGAGCCTGCGGCTCTCCCAGAAGATTATCCCAGACGCAGAAGGATGAGCTTGACCTCCCCAATGCTCAGCGGGAGCCCGGACTACTGAGGCTTCTTCCCCACTCTAGCAATCAAATCCTTCATTAAGAAGAATCTCCCAAAGCAAACACACCCCAAATGCTTCCCTGTAGAGCAATTTCCCCTATTGGATGCTCTTAGACTCTGCTTCCCCATTCCCCGACCTCAGCTTCTGGGCTCAAAGCTTGGGAAATCTGCCCAGTGTTTCACTGAGCCAGCTGAGCTCAGGGCCCCTGCAGGTGGTGGAAACTGCAGGTAACCCTGGCTGTGCAAATAGGCCTTTCCTGAAATCCCAGCCCCATGGGTTCCACTAAACGACCCAGCCTTGACCTGCAGAGATGAGGACCCAGTCCCTCAGGCCGAAAGATTTAGACAGATAGCTCCACATTTCCAAACATTTTCCACTGGCCTCTTCACGGTTTCTCTCCTGTTTTGTGAACACTCCCTCAGGTTCTGAGTACTGTTTGAACATCACCGAAACAATCTGGGGGTGGAGGCAAATCAGAAGAGGGTTCTCCCTGACGGCCCCCCGAACCCCCCCAACATACACAGCTGTAGCAGTACCTGGCTGGGGAGGCAAGTGGGCCACAGAGAAAACTCTGGAAAACAGAACTGAATTTTTCTGCTTCATTTGGTTTTAAGGTTTCATTTCATTCTGTTCTTAAATTCTAAGAATAATAATTTGAAAATGCTGTCATTTTATTAAGGTCTATTTGAAAATGTTTTCTTAGGAAAGAGAAAAAACTCAATTGAAGTTCTGAGGTTTTGCCATTATAAGGCAAATAATTGTGACTCAATTAACCCCTCAAGCATTTGGTGGACTCATACGGTGTTTCTGTGGTTTTATCCCCGTTGTCACCTCACCCATGGAAACCTGGTTTAAGAGATTCTTCTAGATAGTATTTTGTTTCCTCTCCAAGGCACCACACTGCTAAACTCAAGCACATTTTCAGATGTTGCAAAAATTGTTGCTTTGCCTGCCACGGATTTGTCATCCCACTTCCCCTGGGTGATGGAGCTGCAAAGGATTACTCAAAGCCCATCTCTTTGGAGCAGTGAGAGACCCTGAAGTGGTTAACTTCCCCAGAACCCTCAAGAGAGAGGCATTCCTTCCATTTGGGAGATTAACCCTGAATTGGGGTTCTCTTCCTGCATTTATTCTCCAGCCCAGGAAGTTATAGGAAAAGACATAGGTGGGGTTATGGTTTAACAATATAGGCTGGTAACTCTCAGTGAAACAAGCCAGATGACATTCCAGAAGACAATTTAAGTGATCCACCAACAAAAGCTTGATCTCAGCAAGCATTCCTTTCTTACAGCAATTTCTCAGTATCTTTACATATCAATCAGTAACTAGTCTGTCCTTGAGCCAGCAACCTTACTGTGCTACAAATCTTTATCTTACACCAGAGACTTTATAGCCTGAGGAAAATTTCCTGTCCTTTGCAAGGTCAATATTTGAAACTGCAAGACTTTGGAAAACCAGGCCCTGTGAAGTACATTTGCTTTATGAATCCTCTACAAAAAATAAAATAAAGAACACACTAGTATAGAAAATTGAAAAATAGGAAAAAGTATAAACAAAAAATAAATCATATCATTAGAGACAACTTCTGTTAACTTTTTAGTTTATTTTCTTCCAGGTTTTCTCTCCATGTACATTAAATATATTTTTAGAAAATAATTACATATAAATATATTTTGCATCTTGATTTTTTTATTTAACATTGTATAAGCATTTCCCATGTTATTAAATATTAAGCAAAAGATATTTAATATTCCATTATATTATTATACTGTAATTTACTTATCTATTATTCTTTAATTCAAATGTTCAATAAAAACTGACTGAGGTGAGTGTCATCCTAGGTCAGGTGCCATATGTCACTTGACATTTTGATACTTTCTAATTTTTTAGCTTTATGAACTTTATAGTGTTGAGCATATTTTCCGTACATTTTTGTATACCTTTAATTATTTTATTAGGATAAACTTCTTTAAAGTTCACTGTTGAGTGAAAAAGGATTAACACATTTTTCAGCCAACTTTTTATTTGAAAATTTTCAAATCTACAGGGAGACAGAAAGAGTAGTATCATGAGCATTGCCCTTAGATTCACCAGCTGTGAACATTTTCTCATTCTCTCATTCTCTCTCTCTCTTTCTCTCTTGATGCATACATGTGCACACATAGTCTTTCCCTTGAACAATTTGAACTTCTGGAAAGTAGCTTGGAGAGGCCATGAAATTTCACTCACTCCTAAACACTCTAACCTGCATCTCCAAAAGAAGGACATTTTCTTACACTCCTATAGTACCTTTATCACACCCCAGATTCAACATTTTTACAATAATAATAACCAATACATAGTTCACTTTGACTTTTTCCCAGCTGTCTCAATAACTCCCTCTATAGCTTCTCTTTTTTAAGATGTAGTTTTGTTTGTGCACTTTTTTGTTTGGCTCAGGGTCCAATTGAGATCACACACTGCACTTGGCTGTCATGTTTCATTCCCTCCCCCACCACAGATTTGTTGAGGCAGAATTTGCATTGACTAAAATTCACTTTTGGGGGGTTATAGATCTATGCATTTAGACAAACATAATAATGTGACTACCTTGGTGGTTGTCTCAAGATATAGAATATTTCCATCATGTCGGAAATTTCCCTCTAGCCCTTTTGTAATTTATGATCAGTCCTTTCCCCCTTCTTGCCCCTGGGAATCTTTGATCTGCTTTCTTTCCCTTAAGTTTTGCCTTTTCCAGAATGTCATATAAATGGAATCATACGGCATGTAGCCTGTTGAATCTGACTTCTTTCAATTTGCATAATACTTTTGAAAGTTATCGATGTTCTTGCATGTATAAGTCATGTGTTCCTTTTTGTTACTGAGTAGCATTTCATCCTACAAATGTCACACAATTTGTCTATCCATTTACCAGTTGAGGGACATTTCAGTTGTTTCTAGGTTTTGGTGATGGTGAATAAAGCTGCCATAAACACCTGCATGCAGGTTCTTGTGTACTTCATTTCTTTTAGGTAAATGTATAAGATTAGAATTTCTGGGACCTGAGGCATGGGGCCAGGGACTGGACCCCCCCTCCCACAACGAGGCACACTTCCAGTGCTTTGGGGCCTGCCCAGGGACCTAAGGGTTGGAGCTGGGGACCAGACCCCCCTTTCACAACCAGGCACACCACCAGCACCAAGGAGCATGCCAAAAACATGACCTCCATGTGGGTAGCCCACCGCAATAACCACAGCGGCCATGAAAGCAGCTAGATGCCACAACCACCATGCAGATGGCCTGCCAGCCACTGGTGTGCATTGACACAAGGAGAGTCACCAGCAGAAACCAAAGAAAAGAAGAAGATGTCACTCTCCACAAAGCCCTTTCCAGAGTGACAGAAGAAGCATCTGCTCTATAATAATATTGGGGGACCTGATCACACCTCTCAGCATTGGACTGGTCATCTTGGCAACAAATCAACAGAGTAACCATGACTCTTTCAGAAGGATAGAAGAGATCTAGGGTAATTAGAGAGGGGAGGAGGTAGAGAGAGGAGAATGGGGAGAGGTTGGACAAGGGACATAAAGAATAAGTATGATTTGTAACAATATATATGCTAGTAATATTGATTTGAACAATGTTGTCAACATCGAACCCCCAAAATATGTATAATCAATTATGATTCAATAAAAATTTAATAAAAAAGAATTTCTGGGTATGATACTAAATGTATGCTTAGTTTTAGGAAAGACTACCAAACTGTTCTTCCAAGTGGCTTTGTCATTTTGCATTCTCCCCCAGTAATCCATTTGCTCCAATTTCTAGTCAGCATTTGAAATTATCTGTTTTTAAAGACATTCTAAGAGGATGTAATGGATCTTATTGTAATTTCATTTGGCATTTCCCTAATGACTGATGATGTTGGCCGTATTCTCACATTCTCATTTGCCATCCATGTATCTCTTTGTAAAGTGTCTGAACGTCTGTTTAAAAAGTTTTCCCAGGGAAAAGGGATATTTGCTTTCTTACTATAGAGAAATAATACATAGAATTCTTTATATATTTTGGTTACTAGTCTTTTACCAGTTGTGTGTTTTGCAAATATGTCTTCCCAGTGGTGGCTGGTCTTTTCATTTTCTTAATGGTATCTTTCAAAAAGCAGAAGTTTTTAAGTTTGATAAAGTCCAATTTTAATTATCAGTTTTTTTCTTTATGGATTATATTTTTGGTTGCATCCAAGAAATCTTTGCTTAACCCAAGATCACAAATGTATTTGTCTTTTCTTTTAGCAGTTTTATAATGTTAGGTTTTACATTTAAGACTATTGACTTTGAGTTAATTTTTGCATATGGTGTGAGACATGAGTTGATATTTATTGTTTTGCATATAGATGTCCAATTATTCCAGCACTGTTTTTTTGAAAAGAGCATTTTTCCTTCATTGGATTACTCTGCTTTATATATATATGTGTGTGTATGTGTATCTATATCTATATCTATACATAGGATACAAAATGAAGATTATGTAAAGAGTAATGTTGATTCAGAACTGTTACATCTCCTGGTACCTGCATGTGAAACAACTGAAGACTTAATGATGATTCTAATTGATGAATGCTGCAGGTGCAAGACTGAAAGTCAGATGATCCATTTTTTTCTAGCTGTTCGTTTGCTTGATGAGAATTTAGATTAAAAGGGCATTTAATCACCAGTTCTTCAGTCCCTAGAATTTAGTGTTATATAACAAAAAATAATAAGGCTTTATGTAATTCTTTTCCTTTAAAATTATTTGTGCTACTTTTCTGGTTTTTATATATTAATAGAAATTTAATATATGGAAAGTGCTCATTTTTCAGAGGAACTATTAGACTTTAAGAGAAATTTTATATCCACAGTGCGTTTTTCCATTTCCCCACACAACCTGGGGATACCAGTTCAAAAAAAAGTGGAAGCATCTGGGCTTCCAGTGGTGGGAGTCTCAGTGAGTGCATCTTCCTAAGTAGAGGTCAAGTGTTTGTACATGCAGCAGACTGAAGGGGTCTCTCAGCTTCTCTATGTTTATTGATTCCATATTATTTACAAGCTCATGATATGGCCATGGAAAGGGACAAGAACAGGAAATAAGAGAGACCCACCGTACTCTCCTGGACCTCAGGGCTTGGTGGGGAAGGCTGTTGACCACACATGCTACAACTCACATAATGGAGAGGCCCTGGGTGGGGACTCTAAACACATGGGAGAGCACCTCTGGCCAGTCATTTTTACTGTCATCAAGGCTCTTTCCCAGTGAGGAAGACAATTGATGATGTGCTTCATTTTGCTGCAACAGCAGTAAATCTCATCACATGTTAATGAGCCAAGATCTCCAATGATTAATCATC
Source organism: Galeopterus variegatus (assembly GCF_000696425.1). Taxonomy (NCBI): domain Eukaryota; kingdom Metazoa; phylum Chordata; class Mammalia; order Dermoptera; family Cynocephalidae; genus Galeopterus; species Galeopterus variegatus. Next base: position 14,878 of record NW_007740999.1, on the reverse strand, counting down.
TTCATGATCAATTGTCTTCATCCGATTCCCAAGCTCGCCTTCATTTCAATAATCTTGTCATCTGCAATAAACATATTCCCTTTGCCTTGCAATTATTGATTAAGAGTGTTAAACATCTGTTAAAATAAACCAAATCTGCAAGCCATTCTTTATCATGTGGATGAACAATGAATTCATTCCCTTATCCAAGTGTTCTCTATTATTATTCCTCCTGGAAGAAAAACAATCCAACCATGAATTGGAAAACCCTGACCAGCACCTTCTTCCATCTATCAGCTAGTATTCAGGGAACAGAATAAACATTCAAAGCCACTTCCCATTTTATTAAAGTTTGACCCCAAATTAAAAAACAAAACAAAACATACATTCCATTAAACGTATCATTTTTACCATCCCCATTTCATGCAGCACTGGTTAGGAATACTTTGAGCCACAAATAAAACAAACTCCGACTAACAGTACCTCATATCGAGATGTATGTCACCCACAGCATGAGTACTGAGGAGCTGGCCACCTAGGGCTGACACAGTTGCCACAGGAGCCAGGCTGTCTTCACTTTTCCATCTTTCATTCCACTGTCCTTATTACAGACTTCATTATCATGTTTGCCATCTCCTAGCACAACATGACCTCTGCAACACACAGGAAGAAAAAACAGAGTGAAGGAACACCATATCAGCTGCATCTGGCTGCAAGGGAATCTGGAAATTTGAGAATTTCAGCTGGGCTCCTTGTGCCTAAAATGCACTCAGGGTTGCATTAGTGAGGAAACAGGCAGAAGAGATATTGGCCCTGCAGCTAGCAGACTCTGCCGTTAACACACAGAAATCAAGGGACAAGGTCTGGTGTCCTTGATACACCCAGCGTGTGCAGAGGTCCACAGTAGATGCATCAGCACTGCAAATGTCCCTGCTCCTTCACCATTTCATGCACTCCTGCTCTCCTGCTAACACAAAGCACCTCATCTCTTTGTTGGAGGACTGCCTCAGGCTTCTGGAGCACCTTGCTTAAAACAGGGAGAGAGGAAAATGCCTGGGAATGTACTTGTCCCCAGGATTAGCTTTTAATCAATAGTATAAATGCTTGTGTTCTCTTTGCACTAATAGGAAAAACTCTGAGATGTGAGTTCCACATTCCCACAGCTTCCCAGGGGGTGAAGCCAAAGTAGCCCTGCTTGAGCCTCTGTCTAATGTCCACCTTTGCTTGGCCTCCTTGCCTTTCTGGTCCCACTTGCCCATCCCTCTCCCAACTTTTCCTGAGTTCATTCCTAATAACCTACTTTCACGAACATCTTCATCTCAGGGGATGCTTTTCAGGAACCCAAACTAAAACACCAACTGTCATCATTTAAGCCCCGTCAGTGCATCTAAACGTGTGTGTCTTCCCTAGTCAATGCTGCAATTACTAAAAAACACTCATGCATTGTTGGAAATTTCTGTTGTCACTATCTAACCATCAGGCTCTTTGCAGCATAATTAGTGTTTATAGGTATCATCATCATAAAACTTGTAAACACAGATCGATATAATGGTCATATTGTTAATGCTTTTGTGATCAACCAATTACAAGGTAAAGAATTGAATTAAACTCAGTATTGTAATCATTTATTTGAGCAAAAGGAGATTTTTAATGAGAACAAAATGCATATGTTTTCCAGCAAGGCTCCTTATATTTGTTCTGAACTAAAAATCATTCATACTGACAGGGTAGGATGTAAACAACTTCTCTCCTATAATGTGAATTTCACCCTTCAAGTCATTTCTGGAGCCAAGCTTGATGGAAGAGTCAAGCAACTTCCCATTTTAAGTTTTATTTACTTGTACTTTTTTTATTTGTTGTTTCTAGTCAAAAGGCCAAATTTAGATTTTCTTAAAGCCTGCAGATTTGTTTTTAAATATTACATCATGATCTTAGTTTTGCATAATATATCGCTGTTTTCGTGAACAGGAGACAGTAACATTTAAGCTTATTTGCATTGCCACCTTGATAAAATTCTCTGAATTAACTTTCTAAGAACACCTATGCATTCTAGATCAACGGATGCTGCTGACTTCTGGTGAGCTGGCTGTGCTTGAAGTGCCTTCTTCTACATCAAGTTCAAGGTCAAAAGCTTCACAGACAAAGGCATATCTGTCTCAATCCTCAGTGACTCCAGGAGGCTCCAGATGTCTTCATTACCTGGTATGTTTTCACATTTATCAAGCTTTGGCTTCTAACTCCTCTTTTAAAAGCAACATGTTGCAAGTCCTAATTGAAAATATAATTTTTAAATTATAATGCTTTAACTGGACAAATAAAGAATGGCAGTCAGCGAGAGCCAAATTTGCAGCCCTTTTTGTCATGAGAATTCATCGCAGCTGGAACCAGGCAAAGTTGCATTTTGATAAACAAACTTTTTGAGGCAACACAACAACGGCAGGAGGCGGGATGACTTGCATGGGCCAATTTTATTTTCTGTAATCACATACTGGCTCAGGAAGTGACACGTTCACTTCGAAAATGACTTTCAGTTCAAGATTTTGCAGTGAGGACATGTTTTTACTTCCTCAAAATAAAACTCCAATGACAGTAAAAGAAGCACAAAAGGGAATAAATTCATGAAAAATTACGCCTTAAAATGGCAAATGAAGAATGACGGGAACTCATAAAACCCATCACTTTTTAGTTCTTTGATGTTACCAGGGAACTCTCTGTGGCTGAGCCTTGACTAAGTCATATTTTTTTGTAAACAAAACATTTATAGAGCACTGCTTTTAGAAAGTGAACTGATTGGCAGAAGCCAATGGCATTTTCTAAATTCAGCTCCAGCTCATCAGGTGACAATCCCATGGCTCCCAAAACCTCAGCTTTCAGTTCAGTGTAGGGCCCTGAACCACATACTTACCTCCCTACAGTAGGAAAGACTGAATTAATAGGAAAAGATCACACATGAGAAATATTCAGTGAGCCATAGAATTTGGTGAACCTTCAAGTGATCCAAGCCAGAGAGCTCCCACATTAGAACACACACTCCAGGAGCTGGAATGGAGGAGCAGTGCACTTTTCACAGGGGACAGCACTACGGTCAGTGGTACGAGGAGCTGGAGGCAGGTAAGTACAGGGGTCTGAAGCGTGGGATGTGGCTAGGGACCATCGTGCACAGATTGACCTCACTTTCCCTATGAACTCTATTGCACATCCTGCAAAGCACAGGACTGAGACTCCCTGCTCTAGCAAAACTGAATCACCAGCAGGGAAGAGCTTGGTTTTAAACTCTAATTGAGCACCGACTATGTGTCAGGCATGTGCTAAACCCCAGGGGACAGGAAAAGCTGATTTGGAGAGCCTGTTTCATCCCATGCAGCTCTCTGGAGTTCCCTCCAGAGCTCTGAGCAGGCAGAGTGAATTCAGCAGCTAGGAGCCACCTCCTACGCTCCTGGATTTCAGAATGGTCAACCACTAAACCACTGATACACAGTGAGAAGTTCTCCAAACATGGTCTATTTCTAGTGAACCAACTGAGCCATCTGTTGGGTATCTTTTTAACCACTGTCAACCCGCCAAGAAGCTCTTTCTCCAAATTTATATGCTTCAAAGGGTTACTGGGCCACGCCAATCAGCAAAGAGCTTGAAAAGTTGACTTGCTTTAGAAAACTGAAGGACTCTTATAGAAGGAGTTTGCGCTCTGCCCATCTGTTTTGGGGGAACGTAAAACATCCCATGACATGAATAATGATTAACCAGGAGCTTATAACTAATTATAACTCATTACACTGCTAGAATTCACTTTGATTTTTTTGCGTTTGGGTTTCATCACGCTCCAGGACACTGGTCTGCTCCATCGTCTTCAGTGAGCTCTTGATCCTCACTGACAGCTCAGTGTGGAGTAGCCAGAGTGTTTCCATCTTCACGGAGACCCGATCCCCAGTCTGCTTGGCTTCCAGAGACCCTCTGAGAGAAGCTGGGGTGTCTCAGGGCAATCCAGAGAGAGCAACGAGCTGTCTTCTTAGCGGCAGCCTTGCATGTGAAAGAGGCTGAAGATGCTTGTTGCTAAAACGACCACCACTACAAAAGCCTTGTTGCCCATATTCCCCTTGAGCCAATTCCCAGGAAGTGTCCCTTGCCTTAACCTCCCTTCCTGGGCTGGGTTTCAAGATGGCCTGAGACTTGTCCTTCTTTCTGCCCTCTTTGGTACTTAGCATTCTGCAGGCCGGTGGGGCTCTGAATAATCCAAGGAATGTGGCAGGTGGTGCTAGAAAAGGAAAGGTGTTTTGTTTGTTTCTTCAGGTTGTTTTCTGTGTTATTGGTTCCTGAAGGAGAGACAGCGGCGTGTTTGGTGTTTGTGTGTTTATGGAGTGGGAAGAGCTGAGGATCAGGAGAGAGAGGGGCATGATACTGAGCACCCTCCATGAGTGGGTGCAGGGACGGCTGGCTTCAGATGAGGCCCAGACGGCTTGTCCATCCAACAAGAAGGAAGCCAAATGCATGGTCCCCCAGACAGGTGTGCAGCACTGCGGACACTGAACACCCGCGGAGAAGTTGCGTCTCGGGTGGTTTGGGAAGACCCTGCATTTCTTCCTGATCTCCAGCTACCGGTGTTTTGTGGGGATTCTAACTTCTACTGGTGTTTTCTTTTTCTTTCTTTTTTTTTTCTTTTTGTCTTTTTTCGTGACCGGTAACGGGATCACAACCCTCGGTGTCGTGCCCGTACCGCGACCGGCAATGGGATCGCAACCCTCGGTGTCGCGCCCGCACCGCGCTCAACCAGTGAGCGGACTGGTCTCTATATGGGATCCGAACCCTCGGCGGGAGTGCTGCCCGTGCTCCCAAGTGCCACACTCTACCGAGTGCGCCACCGGGCCGGCCCGCTACGGTGTTTTCTAACAAAGTGCCAAGACTCTCCCATATTTGATTTGTGATGGATAAGGAGGCAGTGGCATGGTGATGGGAGCCCAGCTTTGTGCTGGTTTTTTGCTTTTTATTTATAATAAATAAGAGTTTTCTTCAGAGTAAATTCATATGACTGAAAACATGATGGGTGACTGAAAAATGGGTGTTTTTCAATAAACAACTGGAAGGATGGAGTTACCAGCCTCATGCTGAGGAAGACTAGGGGTAAAGCAAGTTTAGGGGGAGGGAGAGACCAGGAATTTAGCTCATGGAAAAATCCAGAAAGGAGCCAATCTGAAAAGGCTACATATTGCATGATTCTAACTCTATGACATTCTAGAAAAGGCAAAAGAATGGAGACAGTAAAAGGATTAGTGGTTTCCAAGGGCTGGGGGAGGGAGGGATGAATAGGTATAGCACAGGGGATTTTTAGGGGGGTGAAACTATTCCATATGGTACTATAAGGGTGGATATGTGTCATTCTACATCTGTCAAGATGAATAGACTGTACACACCAAGAGTAATGTTCTAAAAAATCAGGACCCTAATGTAGACTGCAGACTTTGGAGAGTGCAGTGGGTCAATGCAGGCTCATTGTTTGAAACAAGCGTCCCGTTCTGGTGGGGAATGGTGACCTTGGGGGAGGCTGCATGTGGTTAGTGGGGGAGGGGCTATATGGGAAGTTTCTGTACCTTTAGCTCAATTTTGCTGTGAGACAAAAACTGCTCTAAAAAATATCTACTAAAAAGAAAAGAAAGAAAAAGGAAAGAAAAAGATGCAATCAATTATTTACTAAATTAGATTTCTTTTTTAATTTTTTTCCTTTTTGTCTTTTTTTCGTGTCCGGCAACGGATCGCAACCCTCAGTGTCGCGCCCGCACCGGACCAGACCGGCAACGGGATCGCAACCCTCGGTGCTGTGTCCACACCTCGCTCAGCCAGTGAGTGGGAACCGGTCTGTATGTGGGATCTGAACCCTCGGCGGGAGCGCCACCGCGCTCCCAAGCGGCGCACTGTAGCAGGGCGCCACCGGGCCGGCCCTACTAAATTAGATTTCTAAAAATATAGAAAATGTGTGATAAAATTTCTCCAAATTAAAAAAAAAACAAAGCCAAACAGCCTGATATGAAAACAGGTCAAAGTTTGTAATAGGCAATTCATTGATAAAGAGTGTGCAGACACAGCTCCCCGCTGATACTTCAGATACTCTAATAGCAGGACTAGGTCAATTTCACCTCTGACTTGCTGGACTTATTACAGTGCCTGGCACAGAAGTCCACAAAGCCATAACGAAGTCATTCAACTAATTTCTGATAAATAAATAGATGGATAAATGGATAAGTGAACAGATGATATCAACAAGGAAAAAACCCCACATTTTTCACTGCATAGTAACATTGGTTCTAAACAGCCCAAGGAAAAACCTGGCTCCACAGAAGCCTTGGAGGACTGGAGCTCAGGAAAAAAAAGCCCTAGATAAGTAACGAATTAAAGTAAGACATTTCCAGAGCCATTTGCTTACTGGGAAAGCTCAAACTCAAAAGTATTCTTGCATTGACAGTGTTTCTGTGAACCGGTTCCTCCCTGATTCTGCTGATTTAATTATGAAGGTGTTTCATAATTTTAAATACCTGGATAAACACTGTCAAAGGCTTTTGTTTTAATTTTAATAATTTTACAAAGGAAAGCAAGCTGAATTTGGAGGTTATCTTGAAAGAAATGTCATTTCTTGGCCTTATTAGTTAGATGATGCATCGAGTGTCTTATCTATGTGTGGCAAATTCAGTCTGAGGGCCACTGGAAAATGCTTACTGCATCGTTAGTTACGTGCTCGGTGCCCGGTGCCCGTGGTGATACTTGCAGGGCCCAAACGAAGGATGCGTGAGCAATTCCTGGATATGTTGCATTCTCTGAGATTTATAACTCTGCACCTTCAGTGGAAATTTGTGGAGCAAAGTCTAGCCAAACTTTGCAAAATCAGTTTTATGACATTAGTGGGAATAAAAAATAACTGGAGTGAAAATAAATAGGCAGCTTCCATTGCTTCCCTCCTCTTACAAAATGAATGACTTTGCAAAGAAAAACTCAAAGTGTTAACGCCAAAACAAGATACTCTTCTTCTAGGCTGTCTCTGGCCTTGGGAACTGTTCGTTTGATGAAAAGAGCATAGAAAGCTTAAAAAGCTCAGCCCAGAGAGAAAACAGACCAGCTCGATGCTTTGCAAAAAGTGGGTGTTAAATAAGCATTTGTTTATTAGATTAGGAAATATTTTTTGGAAACTTTTTAAACAAACAAAAAAAAATTTTTTTTGTCCTTTTTGAGGCCGACCGCACCACGCTCAGCCAGTGAGCGCACCGGCCATCCCTATATAGGATCCGAACCCACGGCGGGAGCGCTGCTGCGCTCCCAGTGCCGCACTCTCCCGAGTGCGCCACGGGCTCGGCCCTAAACAAAAAAATTTTAAAGCAGAATTTTAGCATCATTATGCTCATATTAGTTTTAGAAATTAACCCTTCTGTCCTGACACTAGGAATGCTGGTGTATCATAACTTGTAGTCCAAGTGGAGAACAGGTGAGGCTGATAAAATAGTGGAACGTGGCTGGGGATGATTTTGCCACCCAAGGGGCATTTGGGGATGTCCAGAGACATTTTTGATGGTCATGAACTCAGAGTGGAAATGTTACTGGCATCTAGTGGGTAGAGGTGAGAGATACTCCTGAACATGTTTTAATGCACAAGATAACCCTAAAAAATAAAGATTTATCTGGCCAATATGTCAGCAGTGCAGGGTTGAGAATACTTAGTATAAAGGTTTGCAGTGGAGCTGGAGGCAAGGACTACGAGGCAGAGCCTCAGCTGCCAAAAATGTTGGGGGGAGGGGTTGCTCCCAATCTTCCCATTCCAGGCGGGAAGGTGGAACAGCCAGCCATCTCAAAGGATAGAGGCCATAATATGTATCTAACAATCAACCCATGTTTTAATGTACACTTTTTTGATCCCCAAACCAAACATGATGCAAAATGTAATTTTAAAATTTATCTTTGACACATCATGCTTTTTCTTATAAAATTAATTTAAAGTAAACTAAATTGTATGCATCTCTTGTTTTTTTTTTTTTTCCTTTTTGTCTTTTTTACTGACCGGTAACGGGATCGCAACCCTCGGTGTTGCGCCCGCAACGCACTCAGCCAGTGAGCAGGAACCGGTCTCCACATGGGATCCGAACCCTCGGCGGGAGCACCGCCATGCTCCCAAGCGGTGGCACTCTCCAATGCGCCACCGGGCCAGCCCTGCATCTCTTGTTAAATGGAAAGAAACCAGATGTGTTATAAATAACACTCAGGATTGCATTAAAATTACTTTGATAGTTAACTTAATTATAAATTAATAATATATGGATTAAGGCCAAAATATCCTACAATTAAAATATATTTTTAAAGTAATACACTTATATAAAATGTTAAATGATTATAACCTTTAAGGAGTTTCATAAGATTGCATATGTTTTGAGAATGAGATCAAGGAGTGAAGATTATTGGGATATTTGGTTCCAGAGGATAGCAGCAAGAAGAGGATTTTCTTCTGTCCAGTCTGGGCCAAGCCTCCATTCCCTCCCCTTCCTCTCTGCACACACCCTGTTCTCCCTGTGCCTCATCAGCTGGGGTCTTTAGAGGCAGGGCCTGGGCTTGGCTTATCAATGGCTTATCAGATGCCCCATTTATTTATTAAAGGTATTGTGTGTATATATATATATATATATATATATATATATATATATATATATAAAACAATCAAGGATATTTCTAATGTAGATGCACTTTAAAAACAACTTTTGGAAAAATGAAATGTTTGTCATTCAGTGTAGAACAAAAAATGCATATTGCTTATTAATCTCTTTAGTTACTTAAAGAGCGAACTCACTTCCATGCCCTGTAATTTTCTCTCTTATACTAGAGAAAAAAATGGTATATAAAAATGGTAGTTACTGCTTCAAGACAGCACCCACCACTATTGTGTGACATTTCAAACTGTACGAGGAGAAATACTCTAACATTAATAAACTGCTTAGAATGTAAGACCTCCTTAATGGTGACTAATGAGTCTATTATTTATTCATTTTTCCCCATTATCTCAGAGTCAATAAAGCAGTGTTTATGCAAGTCTTGTGAATCACTTTATTTGTGTGTCTGTTTATTGCACGTCATTAACAATTCTTAAAATATCACAGGTTTTCTTGTGTCTTACTGCCATATTAAAAGTGATTTTTCTAAATGAAAATGTATTACACAGGGTTGGCTGGTTAACTCAGTGGGTGAGTTAACACCAAGAATATTCTGATCTTCTTACTGACGCTGCCAAAAAAAAAAAAGAAAAAGAAAGAAAAAGAAAAATTTATCACACAGTTGGTTATAAATATACACAGTTAAAGGATTTATTGTGTGTTTGTGTGTGTGTTGTGTGTGTGTGTGCGGTTTTTAGCCACAAGACTGGGAAGCACAGATCATTTGGTCCAAGGTCCCATAACATGGAGCTTTCTCCACCACACCCCAGTGCAAAATTTGTTAGCTGCTAGAACAGTAGGCAGGCTGATGTGCATTCCCAGACACCAAGCTCAACAAGAGAATTAGAAAATGAAGCTTTTGTCCCAATTTTTACTTCAGAGTTAGATGCTCATATCGGGTTTTTATTAGTTACTCTTTTTGCCTCTAGGTGATGAGCCTGTATTATCAATAAAGTAAAATGAAGACTGAGTGGCATTTTGCAGATTGAAGATAATGGTTGAGTGGAAAAGAATAATAAAAACAAAACATCATGAAATGAGGCTCTGCCTGGACCCAGACCATCTTTCCCTGGATGGAGCCTTTGGGGACATGTGGATTCTGGTCCTAGGCCCCACTGCTGGTGGGCAGACCTGGGGCAAGTGCCCACCTCTGCCACCACACTGCCTCTATTTATCAAGCGAAGATGCTGATAATAACTTCGGTGCTGTTGTGATGTTTAAATGAAATCACTTAGCATGGGGCCAGTCCCATAGCAAGTACTCAATAAATGATAGTTCATTCTGTTGATAAAACTACTCAAGCAATCAAAGCACGTCCACATCCCAGGAAGCAAGTTGTAAAGAGGATTCCTGAGCCACTCTCCTATCCCAAGACCAGAAAGGGCTCTGAGGATGCTAAGTTGATGTGTGTGTTTTCCATGGATAATCTTGGGATGAACTTTGGTGTGAATTTAAGTGATCCACAGCAGCCCATTATTTCCTTAATCCGCGGGAGAGAAAGATCCCTCTTTACAAAGGGATAAAATTCTGACGCTGACACAGTTTTGTACAAAAAAGAGTGAAAGACAAGGGAGAGAGAATCTGGCTACAGCACCCTGATGTTTGGCTGGAATGAGAGTTGGGAAGTGGGCTTTTGTTAATCGCTGAGTTGCGTGGTTGAGGAAATCCATCGTGTAAACACTGTTTCAAAGCCACTCCCAGAAATTTTGTGTCTCTTTTTCTTAAATATTCTTGACTTACAGTTTTTAAAAAAGAAAAATCAAAGCATACTATAGTTTTTAAAACAAATAATTTTAATAGTACATTTAATGGCTAAAGTGATGAGGAATATCAGTCGTTAGTTCTTTAGTATAAGGTTATCCCTACTGAAAAAGTAAGATATAACAGAAATATTCTTGGATCCCTCACACGTCCACCTACTTTCTTGCAGGAAGAAAACAGACAAGACGTGTAACAACAGAACCAAATTATTCATTTACTCTAAAATTCCAGGCATCATGGGCCCCTTTTCCCTCCAGTTTGTTTGTTTATCTTTGTCACCCAGTAATAGTTTGTATTTTTGATAGAATATATAGCAAACCCACATTGGTGACAACTGATGCTCCCTTCAAGCAACTGGTTCACTTTGAGATTCAGAGTTTTGCATCATTTTAACATTTCCTTTATTTGTGTATCTAGTTATGATGAGCCATTGATAGTATTTTGTTCTAAAATGAAACATATTACTCTGTTAGTACATTTTTTAGTATCACACTGATTTTTAAAATTTGAATGATGTATAGACTTCAGTTTGTTTTTTAATGCAATATGAATATTTGCTCATGTTTTCCTAGCTTTTTATAAAATAAAGTTAATTTGATATGCATTTTTCTAAAAAACAACAACAACAATGAAAATCACTGCCAGGATCAAAATGAGTTTTGAATAATTCACATGCAAGAGAGACGAAAATACCAATAGCGACATTGTTCCTTTAAGAAAACTTGCTAATAAACTGGGTGCGTCTTAGCAGAGGGGGCATCCTAATGCTGAGCGAAGAGGAAGGTCTGGTGTGATTCCCACCAGGGGAGGTGCTGAGTCAGCGACAGTCCCAGCTGGAAGGAGTGGCCAGGGGAGTTCCAGGGCCTTCTTTGGATGGGCTCACCTGTCTGTGTCCTCATCAGTTCTTGTGTTTGAGCTGAAAGAAGGAAGTCAGTAGGACCTGAGCCTTTGGAAGTTTCAGGGAGACAGTCCCTGAGAAGGGTGCTCCGTGCTGAAATGATTATGAGAAACAGGCAGGCTCTCTTACTGACGAAGACAGGAGGAAATTCTGAAAGCTGTGGGGGCTGCTGTTCCACGCAGGCTTTTGCTACGTGCTGTGTACAATAAAGAAATTGAAAATTTCTCTGTGGGTCAGTACGGGAGAACCCAAAGTCATGTTCAGTGAGAATAGGTGTCATCTGGAGAAGACCCAAGAGAATTTAATGGACACAACCTAATTGCGTAGTCTTTAATGCTGCTCCATGTGGCATTTCTTGGCTTATGACCAGCGAGTACATTGGGCCAGTTGCATTTGTTGTTTTTATTTGCTTGGTGTGCGCCGTGCAGGCCCCTTCTGCTAACCATGCTAACTACCCCTCACCCATTCTGCCTCGCCACAGTGGTGGATGTGGCACCCAGGCCTGGCCAGTCCCACTTTCCGAGTGCCAGCAAAGTGACCAGCCCAGGGACGAGCACACGCCCAGGGCACTCAGAGGCTGATGTGGGAAATCACATCTAGGCGCCAGCAGGGAGAAGTTGGCTGGCTGCAAGACTGTGATCACAGGTGCCGGAGTCTATGTCCCCATCACCTGGAGGAGCCTGAGAGATGGGGACAACACAGGGACAGAGGCCACGAGGAGAGATGGACAGAGAGCGAGGTCCTGACGGCTCAGTTGGAACCCTTGGGCCAGTGTTGTCTGAGCCCTCTTTAACCTGTTTTCTCCAATTATATTGGCCAAAACCCCCCGCTTTTTGCTTAACCTGATTTGCCTTGGGGCTCCTCATTGTCATAAATTGTAACTTTAGTAGTCACGTTTGTCAAGATACAGCCTATTTATGCTTCTTCCAGTTATTTACTTCTAAGTACAGTCTATCCACTGTTTCTACACGTTCATTAACCAGCACCTCCATTTGCCTACAGGAGCAGCCATCAGAACGAGGGCTGGAGACAGTGCCCCTCCAGACTGACTTTACATGTGGAAACTGATGATACGAATCCTGCAAAACATCTCACAGGGATTTCTACTTCTGAAAAATGAAAAAAAAAAAGTTAAGCAATTTAATATATTGGATGGAATTCCCCTGTCATGACTTGAACACACACCAGGACCTATTGCATCAGTGTTTTTTAAAAAGGCCAGGTGTGCATCCCGCCCAGCCAGAAAGGCAAGGGAAGTGTAAGCCAAGGTCACTGTTACGGAGTTGGGAAAGTTACACATTAGCCAGACAGGAATGGTTGCAAAAGTCACAGCCAGGGAATGTCCCAAGGCAGAGGTCAGCAGGGCACAGGGCTTGGTGCCGACTGATTGGAGGAAGAAGAGCAGGAGCGGGTGCCTGAGCAGCCGAGCTTTTGCACTGATGGACTGAGAGCTGATGGGCAGGAAGGGGGAGAAGCCTGGCGGAGGTGGTGGAAGGCTCAGCAGGAAAAGGGCTTGCACCCGATCATGAGCAGGCTGTGTTCTCAGCCGAGAAGAGGGTGCTGGCTCAAGCAGACCTCTGTGCTGGGAAAGGTCAGAGTTAAGTCTGCAGAGAACACAGGGAATGGGGACGGCAGGAGCAGACATTACTCTATAAACAGACAGTGGAAGACCAAGGTGGCTGGTTGTTTCTGGGCCAGAGACTGAGGAAGTGATGGTGACAACTGCTCATCTCCGTGCTGTGCCCTCGTCCCTGCCTGTCTCAGGACAGGTGGAAAAATGAGGGCACCTCAAGCCTCGTAGCGGGGGGACTGGGAGTCTTCTCTGAGAGTCCCCATTCTGGGTAAAGAAGGATTCGGGTATGACGAACAAGTCTCAGCTACAAAGCCATAGTCACAAGAGTGGACGATGTCCTCAGCAGCGTGGTGGCTGTTCACTCTGCCCCGTGTCCAGCCCTGCCCCCTCCTTGCTCAACTCTCCTCTCGCCCGACAGCTGTTCTGAACACTGACTGTGAGAAGCAAACTGGAAACGATATGCTAAAGGATCTCCTAATCATCTTCCAGGAACCAACCTCCTGGTTTAAAGAAAGTTGTCCAGCCGCTCTGTAAAGCTTAAAGTCTGACACCCAAGGAAGGTCCTGGTTTTGGGGGCAAGAAACTTATACAATATGGGGTACTTCTTTAAGAAAAAAAGTCTGGGTGTAGAAAGAAAGAGCACTGTGGGTAAAAACTGAAATGGGCTGTTCCCAAACTACCATATCAGGCCCCAACCAGCCTCATCTTGGCACCCCTATAAATGAAGACAGCACAGAGGAAATGCGGATCTCCCCCACTCTGGCCTTGGCAGCCTGAGCAAGGGCTTGGGGGGCAGCTTTGGGGGGGACTGTAGAACCAGGTGGAGCAGCCAGGCTGCTCTGTCCCTGAGGCCTGCAGACCGCCTTGTGCGAGTGTGGACTTACACTCACAGCGTGTGTGGACAGATCTCCTCTAAGCTCCGCTGCAACCCACAGATGAACCGGGGACGAGGCGCTGTCCAGGGTGCTGGCCAAGACAGTGCAAAGAAAAAGCGGGCTGGAGGGCCCTGAGAACAAAAGACAGAAGTCGATGGCTGACTGCGTGGGGGGACGCGGTAGAGGAAGGAGGCAGGGGGAGCCCACGTCTGGAACCAGATTTGCATTTAGTGGCTCAGAAGTCATCACCGGGGTCCGCCGTGAATACTGTGATGGGGTAATTGAGTGAGGTGCCACTAAGGTGGTCCGTTTCACTGGACAGTGTAGCAAAGATGATGACTGGGCTTTTCTGAGCCCTTTCCCCACAAATTGGAGAACTTATTCGTCTGTCATGAAGGTGTCCATCATTTCTCCTTCCTTTCCTTCAGTCTCTTAAAAACATACTATGGACTGTACTATTGGCACCTATCACTGTATCACTGAATTAACTAACATACCAGGAATGCTTGACCTCCTTCTTTGCATCTATTTGCTATTTTCTCACTTCCTACTCCTGCAGAGGGTCAGAGCACAGCCCCAGCACCAGGGTGTTCAAACTCGAGTCTGAGGAAGTCTCTCTGATTTGGTGTGTCTGGCTCTCTTTTAATGGAGGCTTTCTGTGTTGCCCTTACATTCAATTACTGGAAAATTTCCAATTCTGTCTTTCTGTGGTATAAACGTGGACTCCTAAATGAGCTGTTTCTGACTTTCCTCGTTACCATTCCTGCCCACAAATTTGCTCAGCCTCTTTTATAATAACGTTTTTCTTTCTTTCATGGGGTGCCCTGCTCCTGCCTCATTTGCGCAGACTGAATTGCATTAACTCATTCTTTCCTCTTCTTGAGCATCAGTGCTGATGAAAAGGGGGGACTTCATACTGTGGGGATCTCCACACAGTGAAGAATGGGACATTGCCCTCCGAGCTGTCTGACTCACCCGGTTCCCTTCCTCCCCCTCGGCCCCTCTGTCCAGCCCTGCCCCTCCTTGCTCAACTCTCCTCTTGTGTGACAACTGCTCTGAACACTGTGAGAAGCAAACTGGAAACAATATGCCAGGAATGGACCTCCCAGTTTTTTTTTTT
>NW_007740998.1:26805-27358 GCF_000696425.1 Galeopterus variegatus | reverse complement strand
TGACTAATACAACACACACACCAGTACATTGAAAATCTACGTCCCATGCACTCTTCATAGGGAGTTGCTTGAGGATGTCCTCAACAGATCGAGCGTTTAAATTAAGAAAGAGTACTGATGGAAGAATCAGTTTAGGTGTAGCCAACAGAGGAAGTAAAAATGATAATATAGAGAGAGGATGAGGGACGGGAGGTGAATCGTAACCCTACTTCAGCAAAAAGCCAGTAACTAATCCAATGTCTAATGGTGATCAATTAAGAAGTAATGGTACAAACTGAGAGATGATGGTGACCATTTCCAGCTCCAGTGTCTACGATCCTGTCAATGGAAGCTGCAGAGCCATGCCTAACCATCCAACTGGCTGGCAATAGTGAGGGGAGAAGTGAAAGAGAACATGGGATAGCAATGAGGCGGGGAGGCTGGGAATCCTATCAGGGCTGGGTGGCATGAAGTTCAGTAGAACGGAGAGGATTTCATGAACTAGAAGGGGCGAAGTACTTGCAAAAGTATCTTATAGAGTGTGGGGCCTAGGAAAGGAAGGAGCTCTTAAGGG
>NW_007740998.1:20812-21271 GCF_000696425.1 Galeopterus variegatus | reverse complement strand
CTTGGTCAGAACTGGTCAGTATTATACCAGGGGAGGGAGAGCTGGGCCATAGAGAAGTCTACGCTTTTTTTTTTTTCCTTGTGAAAATGTTCCATATCTCTATCCCCAGTTTGTCCATGAGCTTTGAGATAGACAGAGTGGCAGATTCCACCCAGCGCTGTCGGGCAGTCTTCCAGATCGCTAATCACCCATCCTACTGCATGGACTGGGAATCACAGCTGGGCAGGAAAATCACACCGAGCCTGTAGAAATACGAGACAACGGATATGGAGTTGCAAGATGCAGAGGTGTCTGTGCGCTCGCAGTTGCAGAAACCATGAGCTGTTCACTGCCACGTGTTTCGTCCTGTTACCCTCCTGGAAGACAACACTAATGCTCCAGGGTGCTGTGAGGCGGTTTTAAGAGAGAGGAAGCAGTGCCGTGCCCTTCTTGTCAATATGAAAGTTTAGACACACGAAA
>NW_007740998.1:14443-15343 GCF_000696425.1 Galeopterus variegatus | reverse complement strand
AATTGGTAACATGGTAATTTAGTCCTTTCTCTTAAACAGCTCCGAAAAGCATCTTTTTCCTTCACAAATATGAGTTTCTACTTCTTTGTAAGAATGTATTTTCCTCTTCATTGGTAAAGTCAAGCTCTTCATTTTTTATTAACCTGTACTTCTTGGGGCTATGGAACATAGAGAGGGCTTAGAGGAAATGAAAACTCACAAGCAGCAAGGAAAGGCCAACCCAGACACAGACCACGGGTGATGGAGGGACCTGCGTAGAGGTGCCGCTCTCTTCCTCTGCACCGGACTGGCCGAGCCTGTGGGGCAGTGCGAGCCAGCAGAGCATTGACGCCAAAGAGCAGGATAACGTTCTGAGACAGTTCTTGCTTCTCAGGAGTGATGACACAGACCTTAGTAGAAAAATCAAAGAAAAATAAACTGGAAAAGGAAGTTATGTTCAAAGCCCGGTACTGTGCTGCTTTTTTCCTCAGCACCAGCTTGNGGAAAAGGAAGTTATGTTCAAAGCCCGGTACTGTGCTGCTTTTTTCCTCAGCACCAGCTTGAATGAACAGATCCCTGTTTCTGTTTATGATGTTCATTGAGCTACTGCTCTGGCTCTTGGTCGCGCACCGCTTTCTATGCGTAGACGGGCGGTGATACCATTCGCTCTGCCATTAGGACTGCATCAGTGTTTCCAGGCAGAATTTTGGCTTAACAGTGAAGGCCACTGAGTCAACAAAATGACTAAGTTGAAATGCATTTTTCTGAGATGAACCAGGAGTCATGAAAAATGCACTAGTCCCGCGGCAAAAGTGTTTGTGCTCCTAGGCAAAAACAAGGAACAGAATAATTTCCCCTGACCCAGAGCCCTGTTGGACGGATGCCTTCCAAGATGTGACAGAGTGTATGAAATAGGCGCTC
>NW_007740998.1:11769-12492 GCF_000696425.1 Galeopterus variegatus | reverse complement strand
TTTTATTTCCTTGCGAACAGCAGAACCCAGCCCTGGAGTGGTGATACCCGAGAGAAAGTAAGACTTCATCTGGGGCATGAGGTGGGAAGGACAGTGCCAGCCAAGGAAACCACATCTGTGAAATACGGAGGCCTGCACCGGACGCTGATGGACACTATGCAATGTCTACTCCTCCACTCTTTCTTAACCTTGGTTTATTCAAATTAACCTTGATTTACCTACCTCTGCTTACGTGATTCTGGGGAGGTCAACCCCATCTCCAGTTTAGAGGCAGATCCCAATTAGTCTAAGATAATTATGGTAGTCACATTCCTGCGAATGTTGGATTTAGAAATGGGCACATGACCAAATTCTGGCCAATGAGACATGAAGTCTCCTATAGGATATCTAGGAAAGCTTCCTCCCTCCTAAGAAAACAACACACATAAGAAATGGCTCCCCTTTCTTCCCACAACGTCATCCTGTCTACGCTAAGCAATGGGAGGGTTTTCAGCAGGGAAGAAACATGGTTTGATCTGTGGGTTAAAGTGTAGCCAGAGCAGGAAACATCACTGGGTGGCGGCTGGAAATACCTGCTGAAGGGCTCTGGGTGTATCAGGGGTTCCAGTTCCCAAGGTAGGTGAATGGGGTTATTCCTGCAGTCACAGTCATGGCCATGGCACAATGGCAACTAAGCATCTTGACTCAAAGTGACCTTGTGCTGGGGTACAGAAGAAAGTGTGG
>NW_007740998.1:6079-6542 GCF_000696425.1 Galeopterus variegatus | reverse complement strand
GGTTGCCTTAGGCTAAGTTTTTATTTCTTCAACTTCCTAAAAGGAATTGTGCTGCAAAATTCTGCAAGAATTGCTCTCAGATTTTCTCAAAACTTCCAATGGCTTCTTTCTGTCTTAGATAAAAAGTCCACACTCTTGAGGCCGACACAATCTGGTACGAATGAATCTTCCTGTCCTTCCAAATTTTCTGCTACTCCTTCCCTTTTCCCAGTACAGTAACTTATGCTCCGGCTAAATAGCATATGACTGACTGTTCTCTGCAAACATCCTGTACTTTCAAATTCCATGCAATTTGCCTCTCTCAGCACTATTACTCTACTCTGCCCTTCCACTCATCCTGCAGTACCGTGCGAGGTCCTACTGCTCCCTCTCAAAATCCTGCATCCTGTGTCAAGGCCTGATTCCATGGGGCCTTGAATAAATCATACGCCAAAATAAATTCAAACATTTTCCCACTATCATA
>NW_007740998.1:0-726 GCF_000696425.1 Galeopterus variegatus | reverse complement strand
TGCACATGCACACACACATACACACATGTACATGCACACACATACACACATGCACATGCACACACACATACACACATGCACGCACACACACATGTACATGCACATGCACACACACATACACACATGCACACATGTACATGCACACACACATACACACATGCACGTGCACATGCACATACACACATGTACATGTACACACGCATAAACACGTGTGCATGCACACGCGCACACACATGTACATGCACACACATACACACACGCACATACACACATGTACATGCACACACATACACACATGCACATGCACGCACATACACACATGCACATGCACACATACACACATGCACATGCATGCACATGCACACGCAGATACACACACATACACACATACGCACATGCATACGCATACACACATGTACATGCACACGCACACACACATGCACATGCACATGCATACACACATGCACATGCACACACATACACACATGCACATGCACATGCACACGCACATGCACATATGCACATGCACACACATACACACATGTACATGCACACACATACACACATGCACACGCACATACACACATGTACATGCACATACATACACACATGTACACGCACGCACATACACACATGCACATGCACGCACATACACACATGTACACGCACGCACATACACACATGTACATGCACATGCACATACACACATATACACAGAAACAACAT
>NW_007740997.1:26627-27358 GCF_000696425.1 Galeopterus variegatus | reverse complement strand
AGAATGAAGACCCAAAGATATAGGAAAAACTATCCATTTTTATGCTTAAGTTCAATGAAGACTAGACAGCCATGTAAAAATCTGATTGACAAAAGGTGATAACGCTAATAGACTGAGTGGGGAAACCCAGCAAAGCCCGTCTGTTCAAATTTTTCTTGACCTCTCTGTGGGAGCATTTCTTCCTTGTGGATACGGGGCAGGACCTTTCTGGAATGAGAGTCTTATGACAAGGATAGGTCAGAGAATTTCTTAATCGCCAGCTCTTGGACAGAAAGATGGGGGAAGGTTAGAGTAATAATTCTAGTTTTAATGTTCGGCCTTGGGGGGAAAGTGTTTTAGTTTCTAAGACCTGCCTTGAGGAAGAGGAATTCTGGTTTCTATGATTCACTTCAGGGGAAAATGAGGGGCAAGAGACAAGAGGGCAGAAGAAGGTCACAGACACGTTGGTTCGAAGGAGCCCAGAGAATTTCACCCAAAAAATATGGCACCTTTGGGGCCGGCCCGGTGGCGCACTGCTACAGTGTGCCACTTGGGAGTGTGGTGGCGCTCCCGCCGAGGGTTCGGATCCCACATACAGACCGGCCGCTCACTGGCTGAGCGAGGGGCGGGAGCAACACCGAGGGTTGTGATCCCGTGGCCGGTCCCGACACTGAGGGTTGCGATCCGTTGTATGCTGATTATTTTAAATTAAAGGACTTTGAAGCTCAGCAGATGCTGGAAGAGGCGCTACT
>NW_007740997.1:23465-23981 GCF_000696425.1 Galeopterus variegatus | reverse complement strand
CTACTGGGTAATCACGCTCCTGTGATTTTCCCCCATGCACGTTAAACAAATTTTACATGCCTTTTTCTGCTATTAATCTGCCTTTTGTCAGTTCCTTTTCAGCGAACCTTCAGAGGGCAAAGGAGAAGCTTTCCCTCCTCTACGCTATAGTCTGAGGCTGCTTCCGAGGCTTTTAATGTTCTTTAGTTCAAAGTACTCAGCATGCCAAACACCATACTTTGGGGTATCATTTTCTGAGCCTCAACACCACTTTGGAAAACAGATTGACATTATCCAGCAAATTTGAACAAGACCCCAGCTATCTCACCCCTTCCTCCATATCCTAGGGCATGGTTCTCAAACTTTAACCTGCCATTAGCACATCCAGAGAGCTTGATAAAACACATACTGCCAGGCCCCTCTCCCAGTGTTTCTGATTTAGGTCTTAAGTAGAAGTTGATCTAATGCTGGGAGTACATTTCAAAAACTATGGCCCTAGAAAAATTCTTGCACACGTGTATCAGAAGTGTAGGGGAC
>NW_007740997.1:20313-21700 GCF_000696425.1 Galeopterus variegatus | reverse complement strand
GCACCTGTCATTCCAGAAAAGGGTCATTGAGCTATATTTGCATAACCAAAGGTGTTTTTTTTCCCAAAGCAGTGAAGCAGTCTGCCTCCAAGGCAGAAAATTGCTTCCAACCTTTTAATGAAACCGAGTAAGTTGTTATGTCTGTACAGAAGCCTCTGTTTGCTCCTTTCTTCTTCTCTCCCTTGCATTTCTTCCTTTAAATCAGCAGTAACTTTTTTCTTCACTCAGAGTCACTTCTATTTGTGGATACTCTTGCCTCATTAGAAAGTTCATTCTTTATTGAAATATTTCTCCTAGGGAGCTCTCAGCCAGTTGGTTCTGTTTCTGCCCCCTTGGGGCAAGTATAAATCTAATCCCTCTTCAACATTTTTGTTTGTTTGTTTTTTATTTTATTTTGTTTTTTGGTGGCTGGCTGGCTGCCCAGTACAGGGATCAAAACCTCGACCTCAGTGTTATCAGCACCACGCTCTAACCAACTGAGCTAACTGGCCAGCCCTGCCTTTTGAAACTTGTAGGTTAAGACAGTCACCACATCTTCTCTGTGCCCTCAGCCATCACCATCCATGTGGCAATGTTGAACCTTCCTCCATGCTAGTGGGTGTATTCTTAGGCTCCACTTTGTCTCTCCCCAGCATAAAGTAAGGAGCCCAGACCTAAACACAAGTTCTAATTGTGGGAAAGAAAAAAACTCTTTTCCCTGCACCTATCTTAGGTTAATTGGCTGGGACCCTGCAAATTAGACTGACAAAAGACAGATTAATAAAAGGAAAACAAGGGCTGGCCGATGGCTCACTTGGGAGGGTGTGGTGCTGACAACACCAAGTCAAGAGTTAAGATCCCCTTACCAGTCATCTTTGAAAATAAACAAATTAATTAATTAATTAATTAAAAGGAAAACAAACAGAAGCTTATTAACATATGTATCATGCATATACCTGGATGCACCCATGGTGAGTAACTCAAAGGAGTGGTTAGAACCTGGGCTTATAATACCATCTTAGCAAAAAACAGGTGGTTAGAACCTGGGCTTATATACCATCTTAGCAAAAACCAAATATTTTTGTAAGGAAGTGACAAGACAAAGAAAAAGGATTTCAAGTTTTGTTAAATAAAATTTACAGGAGACCATTGGTTTGGACTGAGCTCCTGCACATGGCCCAACAAACCAGACCATAATGGAGTCACTCATACTGAAGAACCGCACCATCAAGCCAAAACTAAGTTGCTTAACTGACCTTCCAAGAAATCAGGAGAAAGAGAGAGAATAGACAAATTCCAAAGTCACTCTGCTTTAACCTTTACAAGGAAAGTAAATCTGAAGCAACTAATTCACTCTTTTTTCTTTGTTTCTGCTTTCCTCAGCTCTTTTCCCTCTATAAAGCCAAAC
>NW_007740997.1:18057-19385 GCF_000696425.1 Galeopterus variegatus | reverse complement strand
TAGTAACAGATAAACCCTGAGGGCTCAGTGATTTAACACAATAAAAGTTTATTTCTTGTCTCTTTACTATCCAGTGTGAGATTCCTTTATGAGTGGGTGTCTCCTAAGCAGGGATTCAGGGCTCCAGCCTCCCCCCTGCCATTGTTAACAGGCAGTTCCCAAGATTGCCTTGGAGGTAGGAACTGGGGTAAGAGGGGGTTCATTCCACTTAACCAGCTAGAAGGAGAAGGAGTATGGATGGTCACCTGTGGGAAGACTTTAGGGCCAGGTGTGGGCATGGAGGGCATCACTTCTGTCTACAACCTATTGACTAGGACTCAGCCACACGGTCAACCTTACCATATGGAGGCTGATAAATGTAATCTATATATGTGCCTGTAGAGAAAAATATAACTTTAACATACGCAATTTGCTTCTGTACTAATGCTTGCTAAAAACGAGAAAACATAACTAATGCCATTTTAAGTAAGGCAGCTCCTAAGGGGTTATGTAGAGGCCAGGCATAGTCAAGGCGGGCCCAGGCACGCTAAATTCCAAGAAGGGAGTAATCAGCACCTGGTTCCAGGAACTGACCAGTTCCTTATCTACAGGCCACCTGGCCACAAGGAAGATAAACGATTGGGAAATACACTATTCCTTATCGGCATGCCAGCCCGCTAAGCCCACCAATAAATCTAAAGGTCACCTCAGATAACCAGTAAGCAGTATACAACTCATCCTGTTGTAAAAGTCTGTCTAAAAAAACTGTATAAAAAGCTCCTGCGTTGGCCGGCTCAGTGGCGCACTGCTACAGTGTGCCGCTTGGGAGCGTGGCAGCGCTCCCACCGAGGGTTCGGATCCCACATGCAGACCGGCTGCTCACTGGCTGAGCGAGGTGCGGGCACAACACCGAGGGTTGCGATCCCATTGCCGGTCATGAAAAAAGACAAAAAGGAAAAAAAAAAAAAAAAGCTCCTGCGTTAAGGGCTTGGGGTCGCTCCTGTCCAGGAGACTGAGTGACCCCAGCATGCTGGAATAAACTCCTCTTGCTTGATTGCAACGGTCTCTGTCTTGTGGTCTTTGCAAAGTGAGCAATCCCGACATGTGAGATTTGTGCCCGGTGCACAGGTCTTACATGCTCAAGAAAAAGACTACTTCTTGTCTCTTAACAGTTCAATATGGGGTTTCCTTTATGAGTGGCGAGTAACATCTTAATATTATTGCAAAAAGATTTTTGATCCATGGGCCCCTGAAAGGGTGTCAGGGACCTCCAGGAGTCTCTGGACCGTACTCTGAGACCACTACCCTAGAACATCAGATGACCTTAGGAGGATTTATTTCACAACACC
>NW_007740997.1:16231-16876 GCF_000696425.1 Galeopterus variegatus | reverse complement strand
CTCCTCACACCCACATGGCAGAGGCATATCTGGGCAGCTTCCAACACTCCAGACAAGAAGCATCCCAGCTATTCCCCAGCTAAGGCTATTCAATTTTGGACCCTCTCCCTCCAACTCCTTCTGGTAAGGGATACAGATGGGGACAGACCTTATCGCTCATGTATGGCTGTCAGAACTTGCAGAACTCTCTCTTTCTCTCCTCTCCTGCAGTGCTCTTTTCTCCAGGTGTGTGTCTGGGGTGGGGAGGGGGCCCTGGGACAGAAACTTGTTCTGCCTGTTGGTTGCTTCCTCACAAGTCTCTGCAGTCTCACTAGAAGTGGTGCCTTCTGAACCCTGAAGTCAGGAATTGGGCAACTTTTTCAGAGGTTTAGTCCTGCCTGGCCTGACAACTCCCTCCAGGGCAGATGGCAGACTCACATCTCAATGTTGAGATGCCTGCGGTGGTGAGAGAGGAAAACAAACATTCTGGTTAATGTCTCAAATTGCTAGTCTACTATGGACTAACATGAGTGCAAATGGGTTAAGTGGTTCCTGAGCAACCATTATACTTTAAGGCAATTTTGAGAAAGAGAAGGACTTATTCCAAAGGCGTGGCTTTAAAGTGGGTACATTGGGGTTTCCTGTACTGGTTTGCAGGCAACCCAT
>NW_007740997.1:13442-14490 GCF_000696425.1 Galeopterus variegatus | reverse complement strand
ATCACATGTCAGAGGCATGCTGAGCTGAGCAGGCAGTGGGATGTAGAGAAGAGTTGAGTACGGGTTGCTGCAAAAAGTGGTAGAAGGCAAAGTAGCAGCAAAGACATTTCTCTTTTTGACCAGAACAATGGTGGCAAATATTGCCTCCCGGAGATATGAGTGTCCAGCCGAGGCAGGAAACGGTTGTACTCAAATAGTGAACCAAGGGTAAAGGATATTCAAAAGATCAGGGGAGCGACCATAGATATAATTGAATATCTTAGTACGTACCAATAAAAATACTAGTATTTAAAAGTATGCCAGGATGCTGACTTGGTCATCTCAGATACTAAAATATTGGAATAAGAGGGAAAAGATTATCATGGCTCCTGCACCAGATGGCTTGCACCTTCATGAAGTATTTCATATTTGGGGGCAGTTTTTTATTTGATTGAATAATTCATAGTAAACACATAATATTTCTCAATTTTTCAAAAACAATCAATAGAGTGGTTAAAAACAAAGAAAGACTAGAAGTAAATAAGACGTTAATGATGGTAATTTTCAGTTGTAAAAATATGAACAACTTTTTTTCTTTTTTATGCTTTCTATGCTTTTAAACTTTCTAAAAATAAAATGGCCTGTATGTAGAAAACCCCAAAGATTACACACAAAAAACTGTTAGAACTAATTAATGAATTGAGTAGAGTTGCACAATACAAAATTAACATACAAAAATCAGTAGCATGTCTACGCATAAATAACAATCTCGCTGAAAAAGAAATAAAAATAAATAAAATGAAAAGGCATAAAAATAATGAAAGAGGCTCAGATAAACTGGTTGAAAACCCTAGGGTTTCACAGGTATAAAATTATTTAATCCTACCAACATCTCCCTGGGACACAAAATCTTTTTCCCATTCTCAGATGGGGAAACAGAGGCTAAAGCTATTAAAAAATTCCTCAAGGTCACACAACTAGTAAATGGATAGATCTAGACTTAAGCCCAGGTCCTGTAACTCTAGATTTCATGTTCCTTCTTCCACTTCCCATTGCTTCTGCAAGACAG
>NW_007740997.1:12918-13343 GCF_000696425.1 Galeopterus variegatus | reverse complement strand
AGGTCCTGTAACTCTAGATTTCATGTTCCTTCTTCCACTTCCCATTGCTTCTGCAAGACAGTATATTATTCTAACAGCTAAAACAAGGGATACATTAGAAGAAAGCCACTGGTCTTTCCTGCTGTTACCCAGAATGAGTGACAGGGCTGCAAACTCCTGTGAGTGACCAGGAAAGGACACTGGACCACACCAGACTACGAGACAGGTGACTCAGGAGACATGATGCCTATTGAGGAATGACCAGAGCCTGCCTTTGAACATGAGGAAGCCTCAGATCAGAGCTTAGAAATAGGCCCCTATTTTAAAAAATCTCCTCTGCAAAATACTTATTGTAGGAGCAGAAGGAATTTTCTTTCCACCCCAGAAGTTTTGATAATTTGAGTCTATAAAACAAACTGACAATAGACAGATTAACAGGAGAAAAG
>NW_007740997.1:7531-11952 GCF_000696425.1 Galeopterus variegatus | reverse complement strand
AGGTTATAGGCAATTTTAGAGGAAGAGTAAATGATTATTACAGGAAATGAATGGGCTCAAAGAGCAGAGAGTAGACTGGGATGAGGATCTAGGGGAGGTGGCGACAAGCATGGGAAGGTGAGGGGCAGAACTGCACTGTGAACAAAGGTTGTTTTCTTATACAGATAAAGTCTCTGAGGTAAAAGAATTTGTTTTGGAGCAGCCTCCAGAAGAATAGGTGAGAGCCTGCCTGGCTGTGGTGATGAATTTTAATCTCCTCTCTGGTGATTAGTCTTCCCTGGTTGTTTGATGAGATTCCTAGGGAGAGAGTTCAAGATTCAAGATATTGCATTCCTTTCAGAAGAACTCAGATAAGAGAACTTCAGAGAGAGTTCCTCCCTGTGTTCAGAAGGAAAAGAGAGGGGGAGCAGGAGAAGATCAGAAAGAGGCCTTGGTTCTGAGGCCTTTCAATCTCCTTAGTTCAAGGCACTCAGCGTGTCAAAGCCAAAGCACCATATTTTGGGGTATCATTTTCTGAGCCCCAACACTATAACGCATAGGTATACACAGAATATTGACTTGTCACTTGTGTAGGAAAAGCCTTCAAGGTCTTTATTTTAATTGTTATTGCTGAGTTACAAACTAGTCCACAACTTAACATCTTATAAAAATCATACTAATTTACTCATGATTTTATGGGTCAAATATTCAGAAAAGGTGTGGCTGGGCAGTTCTTACTTGGGGCCTCTTCTGTGGTTATAGTCAAATGTTAGCTGGAGCTGCAGTCGTCTGAAGGCTCAACTGTGCTGGATGTCTAGTATGTCTCACTTACATGATTGGCAGGTGCTGCTGCCTGAATGAGCTGTCTACTAGACAGCCCACAGATGGCCTCTCCAGTATAGCCAACGTGGGGTGGTTGGGCTTTATACCTAGCATCTAGCTTTTCTTAGGACATGCATCTCAAAAGAACCAAGCAGTAGCTGCAAGACCTGCTCCAACCTAGGCTCAGAAGACATGTCACACTCTTCCACTGCATTCTATTGGTTACACATGAACCATGACACACTAGATTCAAGAGAAAGGGACTTAGGCTTCATCCGTTTCTTTATGGAGGAGTGGCAAGGTCACATTGTAAAAGAGCACGTGGGGTGAGAAATATTTTTCAGCCACCTCTAGAAGATAAAAATCAACCTCAGTCATTTAATTCAATGCTTTTCAACCTTTGTCACCTTGTAGCACACACTGAAAATATTAATATGTATATGCCTCATGACACACCAATTGGGAAGCTCCAACAGGCTAAATATGTATAATCAAGAAAGCCTCCTTTCCTTACTTTATAGTGAGTGTGCATTCAAGGGTAAGATTTCTCACGTTTCAGGATAATTCTTGAGCCAACAGGAAAGAAACTCCCCAGCTCTGATCCTTCTATGCTATAGGTATCTCTGCTATAAGGATTTGTGTGTCCAAAACCTTCAAGATGGGTTTTCATGTTATGTCCGCTAAGCATTAAAGAGGTAAAAATATGCATTCTTCAGCTTAAATATATGCTACCAATCAAAAGAATACTAACTGCAATGAATTGAATACTTCACATATGTTAAAATTCATGAGTTCATAATGCTTTCAAAAGAATGACAGCAATAGAAATAATTACAGCAATTCTTGGAGGTTTTCAGGGTGCTAACTCATTCAGAAAACTGAAAAATAAAGGGAAAGGACCAAGTCATCCTGCCTTTTCTCATATGAACTATATTTCATGGTATGCCAATTATCAGTGTGCTTGCTGTCTTTCAGCTCCAAATCCACTCTGCTCTACTTTGTGATTCTGGTGCTGGATCCTGTAAACATTCCTCTGATTACCAGCTGGCATAACGTTAAGCCTTTGTCAGGAGGTGTTGGAGGAGCGTTGCAGGAGGAAGGAGTTTCTCTTTTTGGCTCCAGTGTGCTTTCCTCCTTGTCCTTGCAGTGCACAGTGGCCAACAGAGAGGAGGACACCACACTGGGTTTTAACAGCACCCTTGTGGGCAGCCTCCCCAGTAGGCAATAGGCTGCTTGCCAGCCTTTGCCTAAAAACCTTCTGCAGTGGGCTATAGCTACACTCTCTCTACCCTTGGGGGTGGGTGGGAAGACCCTCTTCCAGTTTCTCACTTTCTGAATGTTCTGACTAAGCTGTAGAGTAATGGCTGTTCCCTATATCTAATGCTTCTATATTCTTTAGAGTTTCTTATCTCTTAGTTAATAATCTCTTATATCAATGTTTTCATATTCTAATCACAATGTGATTTCTGTCTTCTGTCTGGACCCTGACTGATTCACATGGTAATTAAATATCTGATGAGGGAAACTTCTTCGGTATACAAAAAGGCCAGCTAATAAACATGCAAGGAATAAGAAAATTAGAATATTTCACGGTGAAAAAAAATAGATCTAGGCAATGATTATTATGGATGCTAAAGCTTTAGGTAAAAGGCTGATGGGAAACAAAATAATGGATGGATCAGACTGATACCAACTGAAACCAGAGGCAGATTTACTGAGAACTAATATAGTGTGTCAGTGCCCCTCACTTGCATGAACCCCTAAGACCTAATTTTATACTTGTAATTTTGTAATTTTTGTATTTGTAATTTGTGATTTTTATTTCTTCCTCTTAAAGAAAGCCCTTCAAATTGCACAAACTTCAGTCTCCACAAAACCTGGGAATACCCACTGTGTGAACCCATTGGTAAATTTTAACAACATCATAAAAAAAGGGACAACCAGACATTATGAGCCTCCTGATATCATGCAATAGGAAATAGCAACAGCCATGAAAAACTTTTGCCAAAATTTTAATCTCAAACTGATCAAGCCTCTATATAAAATCACTGGCTTAAATAAACACTTGGGATAGAAGAACATGTTAAAGACACTACAAGAATGCAATAGCCAAATCAAAAATATGAGAGATTTTTTTTTTTAGGACAAATTACCAAGTGTTTTCAACAAATAAATGGCAAGTTAAAAAAAAAATGTTGAAGTGGGGAAGGGGGCTTTCATGTAGATTTTAAAAGACTTGAAAAATATCACTGAAAAAAATGTGTGCACCTTGTTTGGATCCTGATTCAGATAAAATAACCATTTATGAAATTGTATTAGTCCATTTCTGTTGCTTATAACAAAATACCTGGAACTGGGTAATTTATAAGAAAATAAAATTTATTGCTTACAGCTTCAGAGGCTGGGAAGTCCAAAGTCCAGGGAACATATCTGGTGAGGGTCTTCTTTGGTGGTGGCTTTACAGCAATGCAGGGTTCTCACATGGAAGAAAACGGCAGAGCAGAGAGAGAGAGAAAGAGAGAGCTTCTCATGTGCTCTCTTTTTAAAGCCTTCAGAACCACACCCACGACTGCCATTAAACCATCAACTTAATCACTTCTTCAAGACTCCACCTTTCAATTACCATAACAGGATTTTCCACCCTCAACAGTTACAGTGAGGATTAACTTTTGGGGGAACATTCAACCCAAGGTAGAAATAATCTGAATTTTTATTCTGACTGGATATTAGATGATATTAAGGAATTATTGTTAATTTCTTTCAGATGTGATAATGGTGATGTGGAAATATATTTTTTTTAAGATTTCTTATCTCTTAGAGATATATATTTATTTTTGAAAAAAGTAATATAAAATCTGGGATTACTTTTAAAAATAACTTATCAGGCTGTAGGTGGTGCTCACGATTTGAATCCAGGGACACCTATTCAGGATGGTGTGCATCTAGGAACTGGATGAGAAATGTAGCATGTGAGTGGCTCAAGTCTAGGAACTGGATGAGAAATCTGAGAGCGTCAATAAAGATGGAGAGATTGAAAGCTAAGCAATACGATGCTCGTTGAATAGAATTTTCTGCAGAAAAGGCAGAAGAGAAGTCTGGTGATAAGGCTGAGGAAGCATTGAAACATGAAAGAAGAGCCTCCCTCTTTAACATGAAAGAAGAGCCAAGAGACCTGAAAACTAGAATTGAGAAAGTGAAAAGTTGGGAGAGCTCACATTGCAAATAACCGGTCTCTGTAAATAAAAATGGCAAGGCCATAGTGGACCAGTCCATACCAGCAGAGAATGGGAGTAGTGCACCAGCCATCTGGATCCATGCCATCCTTCCCCTGGGAGCTCAGATCTCCACCCCTGTCCCAGTGGACAGAAAGCAAGGACTGTGCTGGTCTCCTGTGCTGGTCACGTGGACCCATGCCAACCTTACCTGGGAGCTCAGAGGCCCACCTGACACAGCAAGCTTACCCACAACAGCAGAGAATGTGGTGAGTGAGTCAGCACTTACTAACAAGCTCACCCAGAACTAAACCTACATCTCCAAACCCGACTATCAATATAGAATACTTCTACTGGTAAGAGTCTCTCCCCTCAAAAACTATTCCAAAAATTAAAAGAAGTGACTAT
>NW_007740997.1:0-7336 GCF_000696425.1 Galeopterus variegatus | reverse complement strand
CCTGACACAGCAAGCTTACCCACAACAGCAGAGAATGTGGTGAGTGAGTCAGCACTTACTAACAAGCTCACCCAGAACTAAACCTACATCTCCAAACCCGACTATCAATATAGAATACTTCTACTGGTAAGAGTCTCTCCCCTCAAAAACTATTCCAAAAATTAAAAGAAGTGACTATACCACTAGAGGCCCAGAAATCAACCAGAGATACAAAAAGCATGAAAAAACAGGGATATATGACTACCCCAAAAGAAGACAATAATTCTCCAATGCCATACCCCAACAGGAAACTGGTGAAATGCCTGAAGAGAAATCCCAAATGGCAATCTTGAGGAAACTCAATATGATGCAAGAAAAAAATAGATGGAAATCACAATGAACTCAAATAAACAATGCAGGACATATATGAGAAATTCAACAAAGAGACAGAAACCATAAAAAAGAACTGAGCAGAAATCCTAAAACTGAAGAATTCATTCAACAAAATAAAAAATACAACAAAGAGCTTAAGTGACAGGCTAGAACAAGCAGAAGAAAGAATTTCTGAACTAGAAGACAAGCTTTTTGAATTAACCCAGTTGGACCAAAAAAAAAAAAAAAAACAGAAAAGAATTTTTAAAAATGAAGATAGCCTACAAAAACTATCTGACAACCTTAAGAGTACAAATATCCATATTATGGGTGTATCAGAAGGCAAAGAGAAAGGAAAAGGCATCAAAAGCCTGTTTAATTGAAATAATAGCTGAAACTTCCCAAGTATTAGGAGAGGTGCAGTCCTCCAGATCCAAGAAACTCAAAGATCCCCAAACAGATTCAACCCAAAAAAGACCTCCCTAAGACACACTCTGGTCAAATTGTCAAAAGTCAAAGACAAAGAAAGAATTCTAAAAACAGCAGGAGAAAAGCATAAAATCACCTATAAAGGGATCCCCATCAGACTAACAGTGGACTTCTCAATAGAAACACTACAGGCCAGGAGAGAGTGGGAAGATAAATTCAAAGTGCTAAAAGAAAAACCTTCCAACCAAGCATATTATACCCAGTAAAGCTGTACTTCAGAAACAAAGGAGAAATAGTATTCTTCCTAGACAAAAAAAAAATTGCAGGAATTTACCACCAGAAGAATTCTCAAGGGATTGTTACATCTGGAATCAAAAGAGCAATAACTATCATCATCTATACACAAGAAAGAATAAAAATCACTAGTGGAACAGATATGTGAATGAGAAAGAGAAAGAAAATGTATCTTATCACTACAAAAAAACAGGCAAACAATAAAAAGGAAAGAAAGAAACAAAAAAATATAAAACAACCGTAAAAAATATTAATAGGGCCGGCCCGGTGGCGCACTGCTACAGTGCGCCGCTTGGGAGCGCGGTGGCGCTCCCGCTGAGGGTTCGGATCCCACATACAGACCGGTTCCTGCTCACTGGCTGAGCGAGGTGTGGGAGCAACACCGAGGGTTGCGATCCCGTTGCCAGTCCCGGTCCGGTATGGGCGCGACACTGAGGGTTGCGATCTGTTGCCGGACATGAAAAAAAAAATATATATATATATATTAATAAAATGGCAGGAACAAGGCAATACCTTTCAATAACAACCCTGAATGTAAATGGATTAAGTTCACTACTTAAAAGATATAGGCTGGCTGAATGGACTAAAAAACTAGACCCAACTATGTGCTGCCTACAAGATACTTGCTTTGCCAATAACAATACACATAGACTAATAGTGGAGGGATGAAAAAAGATATTCCATACAAAAGGAAATAAAAAACCAGCAGGAGTTCCCATACTTATGTCAGATAAATAGACTTTATACCAAGAACTATGAAAAGAGACAAAGAAGGACATTATATAATGATAAAAACATCAATTCAGCAAGAAGATATAACAATCATAAATGTTATATCTAAAGGGAGAGATTGACCCCTAACACAATAATAGTTGGGGACTTTAACACACCTCTCTCAGCACTCAGCATTGGACAGATCATTTAGACAAAAAATTAACAGAAATATTGGATTTAAACAGCACCTTAGACCAGTGGACTTGACATATATTTATAGAACATTTCATCCAGTAACTGCAGAGTATACATTCTTCTCATCAGCATACAGATCATTCTCTAGGATAGACCACATGTTAGGCCACAAATCAAGTCTCAACAAATTTGAAAAGATGGAAATCATACCAATATGTTTTCAGACCACAATGGAATAAAACTAGAAATTAACAACAAAACTTGGGAAACTATACAAATTCATGGAAATGAAACAACATGCTCCTAAATGACCAATGGGTCAAAGAAGAAATAAAGCAGGAAATCAAAAAATTATTTCAAACAAATGAAAACTGCAAGCACAATTTACCAAAATCTATGAGCCAGTGCAAAAGCAATACTAAGAGTGAAAATTATTGCAATAAGTGCTTACATCAAAAAAGTTGAAACCCAAATAAACAACCTAATGTTATATCTCAAGTAACTAGAAAAGCAAAACCAATCCAATCTCAAAATTAGTAGATGGAAAGAAATAATAAACATCAGAGCAGAACTAAATGAAATAGAAACCAAAAAATTATCCAAAAGATTGATGAAGCAAAAAGCTGTTTTTTTGAGAATATTAAAAAAACATTGACAAACCAATAGCTAGACTAACCAAGAAAAGACCCAAATACCAAAAATCAGAAAAGAAAATGGAGATATTACAATTGATTCCATAAAAATACAAAGAATCATTAGAGACTACTATGAACAACTAAACACCAACAAATTTAAAAATCTAGAAAAAATGGATAAATTTCTGGACCCACATACCCCACCAAGACTGAAACAAGAAGAAATAGAAAACCTGAACTGACTGATAATGAGTATGAGATTGAATCAGTAACCAACAGTCCCTCAACAAAGTAAAGCCCAGGAACTGTTGGCTTTCACTTCTGAATTCTTACAAACTTTTAAAGAATGTTTAATGCCAATTCTTTTCAAACTATTTCAACGACTCAAAGCAGAGGGAATTCTCCCAAACTCATTCTATGAGGCCAGCATTGCCCTGGTACCCAAACTAGACACAACAAAAACAGAAAACTATAGGTCAATATCCTTGATGAACTTAGAAGCAAAAATTCTCAACAAAGGGCTAGCAAACAGATCCAATAGCACATCAAAAAGATTATACAGGGCCGGCCTGGTGGCGCACTGCTACAGTGCGCCGCTTGGGAGCGCTGCGGCGCTCCCGCTGAGGGTTCGGATCCCACATACAGACTGGCCGCTCACTGGCTGAGCGAGGTGCGGACACAACACCGAGGGTTGCGATCCCGTTGCCGGTCCCGGTCCAGTACAGGCGCGACACTGAGGGTTGCGATCTGTTGCCGGTCACGAAAAAAGACAAAAAGGGAAAAAAAAAAGATTATATACCATGATCAAGCGGGATTCATCCCAGGGAAATAAGGATGGCTCAACATACACAAAATAATAAATGTGATATACCACATCAACAAAATGAAAGATAAAATGCATATGATCATCTCAATAGATGCAGAAAAAGCATTTGATAAAATTCGACATTGCTTTATGATAAAAACTCTCAACAAATTAGGTATAGAGAGAAAGTACCTTAACACAATAAAAGACGTATATGACAAATCTACAGCTAACATCATCCTGAACAGGGAAAAATTGAAAGCTTTTCCTCTAGGTATGGGAAGAAGACAAAGACACCAAATCTCACCACTCCTACTAAACATAGTGCTGGAAGTTCTAGCCAGAGCAATTAGGCAAGAGAAGGGAATAAAGGGCATCCAAATTGGAAAAGAGGAAATCAAATTGTCCCTGTCTGCAGATGCCATGATCCTATATATATTTATAAACCTGAAGATTCCACTGAAAAACTCTTAGAGCTTATAAATTCAGTAAAGTCACAGGATATAAAATCAATATACAAAAATCAGTAGCATTTCTATACACCAACAATGAACTAGCAGAAAAAGATATTAAGCAATCCCATTTACAATAGCTACCAAAAAAATAAAATATCTAGGAATAAATAGAACCAAGGAGGTGAAAGTTCTCTACAATGAAAACTATGAAACACTGAGGAAAGAAATCAAAGAGGACACACACCAAAAATGGAAAGAAATTCCATGCTCATGGATTGGTAAAACTCATGCTGTGAAAATGTTCATATTACCCAAAGAAATCTACAGATTCAACACAATCCCTATCAAATTTCCAATGACATTCTTCCCAGAAATAAAAAAAGCAATCCTAACATTCACATGGAACAACAAAAGATCTCAAAGTCAAAGCAATCCTGAGAAAAAAAGAGTAAAGTGACTACCTGACTTCAAATTACACTACAAAGCTATAGTAAACAAAACAGCATGGTACTGGCATAAAAACAGACACTTGGACCAATGGAGCAGAATAGAAAAGTATGGAAATAAACCCACATACTTAGAGCCAATTGATCTTCAATAAAGGCTCTAAAAACATACATTGGGGAAAGGACAGCCTCTTCAAGAAATGATGCTGGGAAAACTGGATATTCATGTGCAGAAGAATGAAACTAGACCCTCGTCTCTCACCCCCTATAAAAATCAACACAAAATGGGTTAAAAACTTAAATGTAAGACCTGAAACTATAAAACTTCTAGAAGAAAACATAGGGGAAACACTCCAGGACATAAGACTAGGCAAAAAATTTATGAAAAGACCTCAAAAGCACAAGCAATAAAAGTAAAAATAAACAAATGGGATTACATCAAACTAAAAGACTTCTGCACAGTAGACAATCAACAGAGCTAAAAGAAAACCTACAGAATGGGAAAAAATATTTACAAACTACTTAACCAACAAGGGGCTAATTTCCAGAATATACAAGGAACTCAGAGAATTCAACAGTAAAAAAATAACTGACCCAATTAAAAAACGAACAAGGGAGCTCAATAGACATTTCTCAAAGAAGACATACAAATGGCCAACAGGTATATAAAAAAAATGCTCATCATCACCAATCATCAGGGAAATGCAAATCAAAACCACATTGAGATATCATCTCACCCCAGTTAAACTACCTACTATCAAAGACAGAGAATAACAAAAGCTGGCATGGATGTGGAGAAAGGGGAACCCTACACATGGTTGGTGGGATTGTAAACTGGTACAGCCATTATGGAAAAGAGTATGGAGGTTTCTCAAACTACAGGTAGAACTTTCATATGATCCAGCAGTCCCACTACTGGGTATGTACCCAAAGGAATGGAAAGCATGTCAAAGGGATACCTGCACTCCAATGTTTATTATAGCTCTATTTACAATAGCCAAGACATGGAGCCAATGTCTGAATGTCCATCGACAAACGATTGGATAAAGAATATGTGGTACATATACACAATGGAATACTACTCAGCCATAAGAAAGAATGAAATTCTGCCATTTGAAGCAACATGGATGAATTTGGAGAAAATTACGTTAAGTGAAATAAGCCAGGCACAGAAAGAGAAATATCACATGTTCTCACTCATACATGGGTGGGAGCTAAAAACAAAACAAAAACAAGCAAGCAAACGAACAAAACCAAATAAATAATAACAATAAATTACACTGTTAAAAGGAGAGATAAGAACTATCATTACTAGAGGCAGGAAAGGGGAAGGGGAAGGAGGGATAGTGAAAAGCTGATTAATGGACAAAAAAGTACNACCTCAAAAGCACAAGCAATAAAAGTAAAAATAAACAAATGGGATTACATCAAACTAAAAGGCTTCTGCACAGCAGACAATCAACAGAGCTAAAAGAAAACCTACAGAATGGGAAAAAATATTTACGAACTACGTATCCAACAAGGGGCTAATTTCCAGAATATACAAGGAACTCAAACAATTCAACAGTAAAAAAATAACTAACCCAATTAAAAATCGAACAAGGGAGCTCAATAGACATTTCTCAAAAGAAGACACACAAATGGCCAACAGGTATATAAAAAAAATGCTCATCATTACCAATCATCAGGGAAATGCAAATCAAAACCACATTGAGATATCATCTCACCCCAGTTAAACTACCTACTATCAAAGACAGAGAATAACAAAAGCTGGCATGGATGTGGAGAAAGGGGAACCCTACACATGGTTGGTGGGATTGTAAACTGGTATAGCCATTATGGAAAAGAGTATGGAGGTTTCTCAAACAACTACAGTAGAACTTTCATATGATCCAGCAGTCCCACTACTGGGTATGTACCCAAAGGAATGGAAAGCATCATGTCAAAGGGATACCTGCACTCCAATGTTTATTATAGCTCTATTTACAATAGCCAAGACATGGAGCCAACCTGAATGTCCATCAACAAACGATTGGATAAAGAATATGTGGTACATATACACAATGGAATACTACTCAGCCATAAGAAAGAATGAAATTCTGCCATTTGAAGCAACATGGATGAATTTGGAGAAAATTACATTAAGTGAAATAAGCCAGGCACAGAAAGAGAAATATCACATGTTCTCACTCATACATGGGTGGGAGCTAAAAACAAAACAAAACAAGCAAGCAAACGAACAAAACCAAATAAATAATAACAATAAATTACACTGTTAAAAGGAGAGATAAGAACTATCATTACTAGCGGCAGGAAAGGGGAAGGGGAAGGAGGGATAGTGAAAAGCTGATTAATGGACAAAAAAGTACAGCAAGATAGGAAAAATAAGCCCTGCTTGTGTACAATCGACCCAGAATTTTATAATCAATAATGTTTTACAGCATGTAACCAAACATCTAGAAGAAAGGGCAATGCTTTACTGCATGTTACCAAATGAATAGAAGAGAGGAGATCAAATGTGCACATAACAAAGAAATGATTAAGTTTTGCAATGATGAATAGGCTTATTATCCCAAATAGATGAACACACATTATATACATGTATTTAAATGCAAACACCCCGTAAGTACGTACAATCAATATATCTCAATAAAAAAATCTTTAAAATAAAAATGGCAAGGCATGTGCTGAAAGAGGGGAGGCCAAATGTGAGTTTGGGAATCTGAGTAGAAATGAAACTGTCTCTACAGTGACTGTGCAGCATGAAGTTGCCAGGCTGCTAAACTTGGGTCCTGTGAATTTGCGAAGATGCCAATTCAGCTTTTTTTTTTGTTAAGAAGAATATTGATAATTCCCCTTAAGTCTGTCAGGTCAGATTGTTAAAATTTCTGATGGCTTTTTCTCAACACATACAAATAAATAATTACAAAATGAATTATGTTATCTCCCATATACCCACATCCTTAGAAAAAAGATGCATATCAACCTGTGACTTATGTAATTAAAAATTCC
>NW_007740996.1:26453-27363 GCF_000696425.1 Galeopterus variegatus | reverse complement strand
TTGGGTTGAGTACGTTTGGAGATCATTGAGCTTCCTGGATCTGAAGATCTGTGATTTTTCCAATATCTGGGAAGTTTTCTGCCAGTATTTTGTTGAATATGTTTTCAATGCAATCTCCTTTTTCCTCCCCTTCTGGGATACCCATGACTCGGATATTTGAGCGCTTAAGGGTGTCTGATATCTCTCTCAGATTTTCTTCAATGCCTTTGATTCTTTTTTCTTTTTTTTTGTCTGCTTGTGTTGTTTCGAACAGCCCATCTTCAAGTTCAGAGGTGCTCTCTTCAACTTTGATAAGCCTGCTGGTTAAACTCTCTGTTGTGTTTTATATTTCACTTAATAACTTCTTCAGTTCGGCAAGTTCTGCTACATTTTTTTTCAGGGCATTGATTTCCTTGTACATTTCCTCTTTCAGGTCCTGTGTACTTTTCCTTATTTCCTCCTGATGTCTAGCTGAGTTTTCTTGTATCTCATTCAGTTTCCTTAGAATTATCACTCGAANTTATGGTTTTAATTTGAAGTCTATTTTGCCAGATATAAGATTAGCTACTCCAGGTCTTTTTTCTTTTCTGTTTGCATGGTTAATCTTTTTCCATCCTTTCACTGTTAGTCTATGTGTGTCTTTATGGGTGAAGTTAGTCTCTTGAAGGCATCATATAGTTGGGTCCTCCTGTCCTCCTTTTTAGTCTAGTCAGCCAGTCTGTGTCTTTTGATTGGGGAATTTAAGCCTTTTACATTAAGAGTTGTTATTGAAAGGTGTTGATTTATTCCTAGCATTTTATTGATTGTTGTTTGGTTGTCGCGATTAGGAAGCATTTTCCAAACCCACAGTCTCATAGATTTACTTCTATGTTTTTTGTTTGGTTTTTAATATGTAGTTCTTCACAAATTTGCATGTTATCCTTGCACAAGG
>NW_007740996.1:18857-25561 GCF_000696425.1 Galeopterus variegatus | reverse complement strand
ATTCTTTTTTCTTTCTTTCTTTCTTTCTTTTTTTTTTTTGTCTGCTTGTGTTAATTCAAACATCCCATCTTCAAGTTCAGAGGTTCTTTCTTCAACTTCCACAAGCCTGCTGGTTAAACTCTCCATTGTGTTTTTATTTCACTGAATAACTTCTTCAGTTCGGCAAGTTCTGCTACATTTTTTTTCAGGGCATTGATTTCCTTGTACATTTCCTCTTTCAGGTCCTGTATACTTTTCCTCATTTCATCATGATGTCTAGCTGAGTTTTCTTGTATCTCATTCAGTTTCCTTAGAATTATCACTCGAAATTCCTTGTCAGTCATTTCAAGGGCTTCTTGTTCTATAGGATCTAGAGCTTGAGATTTATTATCTTTTGGTGGTGTACTTTCTTGATTTTTCGTGTTTCTGGTATCTTTTCTTTGATGTTTGTTCATTGTGGCAGGGTTTCACAGACCACCATCGAACTTCCCTGCGGCTCCTGGGGCTCCCCCGCGGGCCGAGCTGGAGCAGCTCTGCACTTTTGCCATGGGGAAAGACAATAGACAGCTGCTCCTCTGGTGGCAGTGGCTGAAGCGGCCGTATAGAGGGACCAGTACGGCGGTCTTGGTGGAGCCCATGCGCTTCACAGACGCTGCTCCCACTCCGGGTTGGGCCTCCAACTCCTGACTCGAGGAGTTGGGTTTCCGGTGACTTTGGTTTTTTGATCAGCAGCCTTTTTCTGAGCACCTTCCTTCTTTTTCTTTTCTTCCTGCTTTTTCTTTTTCTTTTCTTCCATCCAATGTTCCTCTTCTTGTGTCTAAGTTCTTACTTTCTGCTACTGAGAATTGATAATGTTTCTATCTTTTTTCTCTCTGGTTTATTGAGATATAATTGACAACAATTATATATATATTTAAGATGTGCAATGGGATGTTTTGATATATATACATATTGTAAAGTAATTACCACAATCAAGCTAATTGATATATCCATCATCTCACATAGTTATGGTTTTTGTATTTGTGTGGTGAGAACGTTTAAGATCTATTCTTTTAGCAATTTTAAGCCTACAATATAGTATTATTAACTATAGTCACCATACTATACATTTGACTTCCAGAACTAATTCACTCCATCTAACTGAAACTTTGTACCCATTGGCGAATGTCTCCTTATTTCCCCAATCCACCAGGCCCTGGCATCTACCATCGGACTCTTCTGTTTCCATGAGTTTGACTTTTTTAGATCCCACATATAAGTGAGATCATACAGTATTTGGCTTTGTGTATCTAGTTTATTTCACTTAGAATTATGTTGTCCACGTTCCTACACGTTCATACAAATGACATAATTTCCTTTTTTTTTTTTTAAAAAAAAAAGCTGAATAGTATTCCATTATACACAAACACATATACCACATGATCTTTATACATTCATCCACTGATGGATAGTTGGGTTGATTTCATCTCTTGGCTATGGTGAATAATGCTGCAATCAACATGAGAGTGCAGGTATCTCTTTGATATACTGATTTCATTTCCTTCGGATATATGCCCAAAAGTGGGATTGCTGAATCATGTGGTAGTTATGTTTTTAATTTTTTGATGAACCCAGTGTTGTGTTTCATAATGGCTGTACCCAGTTTACATTCCCACCAACAGTCTACAGAGGTTCTCCTTTTTCCACATCCTCACCAACACTTACTATCTTTCATCTTTTTGATAACAGCCATCATAATGAAGTGATATCTTATTGTGGTTGAAGTGATATCTCATTGTGGTTTTGATTTACATTTCTCTGATGATTAGTGATATTGAGCACTTTTTCTTATATCTGTTGGCTATTTGTATGTCTTTTGGGAAATGTCCATTCAGGCTTTTTGCCCATGTTTTAGTTGGGTTATTTGTTTTCTTGCTGTTGTGTTAAATGCCTTATATATTTTAGTTATTAGTCCCTTACCATATGAATGGTTTGCATATATTTTCTCTCATTCAATAGATTGTCTCTTCACTCTGTTAATTGTTTCCTTTGCTTTGCAGAAGTGTTTAGTTTGATGCAATACTGTTTGTCTATTTTTGCTTTTGTTGCCTGTGCTTTTGGGGTCATATCCAAAAAATTATTTCCCAGATCAACATCAAGAAGCCTTTCCTACGTTTTCTTTTAGTAGATTTATAGTTTCGGGCCTTACATTTAAGACTTTAATCCAGTTTGAGTTGATTTTTG
Organism: Galeopterus variegatus; assembly: GCF_000696425.1. Lineage (NCBI taxonomy): Eukaryota > Metazoa > Chordata > Mammalia > Dermoptera > Cynocephalidae > Galeopterus > Galeopterus variegatus. The sequence continues at coordinate 23,359 of NW_007740996.1, read as the reverse complement.
TATATGGTTTGAGATAAGGGTCCAATTTTATTCTACTGCATGTGGATATTCAGTTTTTCCAGCACCATATATTGAAGAGACTGTACTTCCTTCATTGCATGTTCTTAACACCTTTATCAAAGATCAATTAATTGCAAATGTGTGGATTCATTTCTGGGCTCTCTATTCTGCTTCTTTGATCTATATGTCTGCTTTTACGCCAGTACCATACTATTGCTTTATAATACATCCTGAAATAAGAAAGTGTGATGCCTTCAGCTTTGTTCTTCTTACTCAAATTGCTTTGGTTGTTTGAGGTCTTCTATAGTTTCATACAAAATTTAAAATTGTTTTTCCTATTTGTATGAAATATGCCATTGGAATTTTGATAGGGATTGCATTGAATCTGTTGATTGCTTTAGGTAGTATGTATGTTCTAATAATAATATAGGAGGACAGAATATGTTTTCATTTATTTGTGTTCTTCAGTTTCTTTCATCGTTTTATAGTTTGCAGTGTATAGAACTTTCACCTCTTTGGGTGAATTTATTCCTAAGCATTTTATAAGTTTTGATGCTATTGTAAATGGGATTGTTTTCTTAAATTGTATTGGATAGTTTGTTTTCAGCATATGGAGATGCAACTGATTTTTGTATGTTGGTTTTATATTCTGCAACTTTACTGAATATGTTTATTAGTTCTAACAGTTTTTTTGTAGAGTCTTTTGGGTTTACTATATAAAAAATCATGTCACCTGCATACAGACAATTTAATTTAAACTATTCTGATTTGGATGCCTTTATTTCTTTTTCTTGTCTAATTGCTCTGGCTAAATTTTCTACTAGAATGTTGAATAGAAGTGCCAAAAGTAGGATTCTTTGTCTCATTCCTGATCTTAGAAAACTTTCAATTTTTTACCATTGAGTATGTTAGCTGTGGGCTTGTCATATACAGCTTTTATTATGTTGAGGTTAATTCTTACTGTACCTAATTTGTTGAGTTTTTATTATAAGGATGTTAAATTTTGTCATCCATTGAGATAATCATATGATTTTTATTCTTCATTCTGTTGATATAGTGTACTATATTTATTGATTTGTGTATGATGAACTGTCCCTGTATCCCAAGGACAAATCCTATTGATTATTGTGTATGATCCTTTAAAGGTGCAGTGGAATTTGGTTTGCTGGAATTTTGTTAATTTTTTCATCTGTGTTCATCTGGGACATTGACCTGTAGTTTTATTTTCTTTTAATGTTCTTGTCTGGTTTTGGTATCAGGGTAATGCTGGCCTCATACAATAAGTTCAGAAGTGTCCCTTCCTTTTCAATTTTTTGTAAGAGTTTGAGAAGAACTGGTATTAGTCTTTAAATGTTTGGTAGAATTCACCAGTAAAGCCAACAGGTCATAGGCTCTTTATTTTTGGAGGTTTTTGATCCATGGTATTAGTCTTTAAATGTTTGGTAGAATTCACCAGTAAAGCCAACAGGTCATAGGCTCTTCTTTATTTTTGGAGGTTTTTGATCAGTAATTCAATCTCTTTACTCATTTTTGCTTTGTTAATATTTTCTATTACTTTAATGTAAATGTATTGCAATAAACTTCCCTCTTAGAACTGCTTTTGTTGCATCCCATAAGTTTTGGTATGTTGTGTTTCTCTTTTCAATTGTCTCAAGATATTTTTTGTTTTACCTTTTGATTTCTTCATTGACTCATTTGTTGTTCAGAAGCATGTTGCTTAATTTCCACTTATTTGTGAATTTTCCAGTTTTCCTCCCATTACTGGTTTCTATCATAAAAAGATACTTGTAGTCATAAAAGATACTTGATATGGTGTCAATCTTAAATTTAAGGTTCGTTTTTTGACTGCTATAATTAGAATATGTCTCTGTAAGTTTGTGTTGAAAAATTAATTGTCATTGTAACAGTGTTAAGAGGTGAGGCCTTTACAAAGTGAATAGGCCATGAGAGCTCTGCCTTCATGAATGGATTATTGGCATTATTATGGAAGTGTAGATAGTGATTGCATGTGAAAACTATACACTTTTACTTTTCTTCCCATGTTTATGTTATTGATGTTGCAATTTATATCTTTTTATATTGTGTATCCACTTATAATTATATAGTTATTTTTAATAATTTTGTCTTTTAACTTCTATGCTAGAGTTAAAAGTGGTTTATATGCTACTATTACAGTATTACAACACACTCAATTTGACTGTATTCTTACCTTGACAGTGAACTATTAACTTTCACTGTTTCTCATTCTTTTTTCCTTTGGTTCTTCTGACTGAATAATTTCAAGTGACCTGTTCCTAAAGTTGGTGATTCATTCTTCTGCTTGATCAAGTCTGATGTTTCCTTGGTAGTGTTATATTTCCCTGATTATTTGTGATCTGTATGGCTTTATATTGATGTTTGTGCATTTGAAGAAGCAGGCTCCTCTTTCTTTACATAGTGGCTTTAACAGAGAAATCCCTTCACCAGGAGCTTGTCCAGAGATTCTGGGTGGGCTGCTGGAGTCCTCTGATGGATTAGCCTGGTGCCTGGGCCCACATAGGTGGGCCTGGAGCTTTGGTCTACTTGGGCAGTACTGGAACTTATGTCTTTGGTCAAAGACCTGAAATCTGGGGCTATGGGGGCTGGTCTGGTCCTAGGTTTGTTCTTGAGTCTGAGACTTAAGAATCTAGCCTGAAGCTATGGCAGTCAGCCTGGATCCTGGGGCTGTGATGATGGGCCTTGGGCCTGGGACAACAGTACCTAGGATGGCACTGGGATGAACCTGGAGCCTGCGGCCCAGGGGACATCTTGGCACTGGAATAGACCTGCAACCTGGATCCACAGAGGCTGACCTGGAGCTGGGGCCATTGAGGCTGACACTGGCGTGGGCTTGGAACCTGGGTTTGCAGTGGCTGGCCTGGTACTCCACAGGCCTGGAGCCTGGGTTCACTAGGGTAGGCCTGGTGCTGGGGTTCACAATGGTGGGCCTGGTGCTTGGGCCCACAGTGAAGTCGAGTGCTCCTTTCATTCTCCTCCCCCCATGCAGAAGGTATCTCTCTCCATGCTGTGCTGGCTTAGGGAAGAAGTGATGCTGGTAATGTAAAATTGTCCTTCCAACCCTCTTCAATGCATCTTTTCTTATTTCTTTGCTCCAGCCAGGTGTTGCAATCTCTCACTTGAATATCTTAGCTATTATGAAGGTATTTTCATGCGTAAATGGTTGTTCAAATTGAAGTTTCTGTGTGGAAATAAGCACTGGAAACTCCTATATCACCATCTTACTGATGTCACTGTGCCAATAATGTTTCTCTTTTAAATTTGAATTCCAGCAAGTTCTAAGACAAAGTTTAATTCCAACTTTTGCAATTGCGTANCCGCGCTCCCAAGCGGTGCACTCTCCAGTGCACCACTGGGCCGGCCCACAATTGTGTATTTTTTTAAAATTTGGTTTTATCTCATTGTTTCACAAAAGATTTGAGACAACAATGGTCTGAATTTTGTGCTGTTATTTCCTCAGGTTTTCTAGTAATATTTTTCCTGATTTTGATGTTTCTCACTTTATTTTATTGCTATTTTATTATATTTGTGAAATCTAGTACTATACGAATAGTTTTTAAAATATAAAATATACAAATTGCATATTTTAAATTGCTTTTTAAAAATTTCAAATATAATTTCTTGGATTTGACTTAAAAATGTGATATTTTGTTGTTTGGATAATATTCCTTGGGTACACTTTTAATATACATATATATGATGTAGTTGAAAGAGTATCAGATATAAGATCTGGAAGACCTAAATTCTACTTTTTTGTTGTTGTTGTTACATTTAACCTGGGATTAATGATTTACTGTATCTTAAACTCATTTTTCTCACAGTAAGATAAAATATATAACCTCTCTGCTGTGATATTTATCCTTTTTAGATATTTGTTTTTATTTTAGCAAATTACCTTTATTTAATGAATTTTAAAAGACTTAAGCAAAATTAAGAATCAATTGAAGAAAAAACATACAATATCTCCATGTTCAAAATACATTTTATAATTTGCTGAGAAAGAAGGTTCTTAGAGAAAGTCTTATCAGGAAAAAAAAAAAGCATCAAATTCCATTTGAGCATTTGGCTCACATTTTATTTTAATACTTTTTTGGAAATGTATCATAACAGTTGAAATTCCCATGATCTCATATTCTAATAGCTGTCATTGAAACTGTTAGAAGCTTGAATCCACAGATGTTTATGTTTACAATGGAACCTTTTCTACTAGAACTGTAATCAGACTGAGAGTTTACATTGGAGGATGGTAGTGAGTATAGTCATACTCTCTGAAGACTCTGCTCTAGACTTTCCGTTTTCTCTTTCCCATTTGGAGCTTCTGTGGACCTCCATGTGAAGGTTGAGTGTACAAGATTAGAACAATATAAGCAGATTTTGCTAAAGAATTTATACCAAGTGGATGCTATCAGTCTACTTCTAAATTTTCAATGTGATCCTTGAAAATACTCAGTGTTATATGCTGATAA